>NC_069505.1:235099252-235309252 GCF_027579735.1 Bombina bombina | reverse complement strand
ATGTGAGGGCTTCCAGAAATAGATCTGATGGCATCTCATCTAAACAAGGAACTTCCCAGGGGCCTATTCAGGTCTGGGGATCCTCAGGTGGAAGCAGTGCATGCATTGAAACTTCCTTGGAGTTATCAATCTGCCTATATTTTTTCACCTCTGGTTCTTCTTTTTAGAGTGATTTTCAAAATCATCAGGGAGCAATCTTTTGTGTTGCTGGTGGCTCCAGCATGGCCGCACAGGTTTTGGTATATGGTTCTTGTTCAGATGTCCAGTTGCCAATCTTGGTCACTTCCATTTAAGGCCAGTCCTTATATCTTAACATTGTTTTTTTCCATCAGGAACTCAAATTATTAATTTGATGGTATGGAAATTTAACGCTTAGTACTTAGTCATAGAAGTTTCTCTGACTCAGTGATCAATACTATGTTGCAGGCTCGTAAATCTGTGTCTAGTAAGATTTATTATCGAGTTTGGAAGATTTACATCTCATGATGCTCTTTTCATAAATTCTCTTGGCATTCTTTTAGAATTCCTAGGATTTTATAGTTTCTTCAGGATGGTTTGGATAAGGGTTTTTGTCTGCAAGTTCCTTGAAAGGACAAATCTCTGCTTTTTCTGTGCTGTTTTCACAGAAAAAAATGCTAATCTTTCTGTTATTCATTGTTTTGTTCAGGCTTTGGTTCGTATCAATCCTGTCATTAAGCCAATTTCTCCTCCTTGGAGTCTTAATTTGGTTCTGAGGGCTTTACAAGCTCTTCCGTTTGAGCATATGCTTTCTTTGGACATTTAAATTACTTTCATGGAAAGTATTGTTCCTTTTAGACATCTCTTCAGCTAGAACAGTTTTTGAATTATCTGCTCTTTCTTGTGAGTCTCCTTTTTCTGATTTTTCATCAGGATAAGGTGGTTTGCTGTCTTCATTTCAATTTTTACCTAAAGTTGTGAATTCTAACAACATTAGTAGAGGAATTATTGTCCCTTCCTTGTGTCCTAATCCTAAAAATTATTTGGAAAGATTCTTACATTCTTTGGATGTGGTAAGAGTTTTTAAATATTCTAGTCTATTTGTTATCTTTTCTGGTTTTAGGAAAGGTCAGAAGGCTTCTGTCATTTCTTTGGCATTTTGGTTAAAGCTTTTGATTCATCATGCTTATTTGGAGTCGGGTTAATCCCCGCCTCAGAGGTTTACGGCTCATTCTACTAGGTTAGTTTCTACTTCCTGGGTTTTTAAGAATGAAGCTTCTGTTGATCAGATTTGCAAAGCAACGACTTGGTCTTCTTTGCATACTTTTACTAAATTCTACCATTTTTATGTTTTCTCTTCTTCAGAAGCAGTTTTTGGTAGAATAGTACTTCAGGAAGCTGTTTCAGTTTGATTCTTCTGCTTATAATTTCAGTTTTTTCATTATAAAAATTGAAACTTTTGTTTGGGGTTGTGGATTAATTTTTCAGTGGAATTAGCTGTCTTTATTTTATCTCTCCCTCTCTAGTGACTCTTGCGTGGAAGTTCCACATCTTGGGTATCTGCTATCCCATACGTCACTAGCTCATGGACTCTTGCTAATTACATGAAAGAAAACATAATTTATGTAAGAACTTACCTGATAAATTAATTTCTTTCATATTAGCAAGAGTCCATGAGGCCCACCCTTTTTGTGGTGGTTATGATTTTTTTGCATAAAGCACAATTATTCCAATTCCTTATTTTTGATGCTTTCGCTCCTTTCTTATCACCCCACTTCTTGGCTATTCGTTAAACTGAATTGTGGGTGTGGTGAGGGGTGTATTTATAGGCATTTTAAGGTTTGGGAAACTTTGCCCCTCCTGATAGGAATGTATATCCCATACGTCACTAGCTCATGGACTCTTGCTAATATGAAAGAAATGAATTTATCAGGTAAATTCTTACATAAATTATGTTTTTGCCTGCTCTTCTTGTACTTTTACTCAGAAAACTGTAGTTTCCCTCTTAGAAGCTTGAGTGCATTTCACAGAATGCAGAACCCCGAACCCATTAATATGCACACATCACAGTGATTGGGTTCAGTTAAATCTGTTGTTAACTGGCCACAGCAACTGAAGAAAAATAAACAACATTCCATATACAGGTAGCCCTCAGTTTACGCCGGGGTTAGGTTCCAGAAGGAATGGTTGTAAATCGAAACCGTTGTAAATTGAAACCCAGTTTATAATGTAAGTCAATGGGAAGTGAAGGAGATAGGTTCCAGGCCCCTCTCAAAATTGTCATAAGTAACACCTAATACATTATTTTAAAAGCTTTGAAATGAAGACTTTAAATGCTAGACAGCATTATAAGCCTAATAAAATAATCACACAACACAGACTTCACTTGCATTTATCTGCAAACAGTTCTTTCTATGCATTCCAATCTGGACTGAGTTATAGACAGGAAGACCTTGTTCCTTTGAAAACTGCTCGATAGCTCAGGTCTGGTTAAACTGATTAATTTAAGCTTGCTTGGCTTTGCTGCGACACAAGCGGACAGCTCCACCTACTGGCTATTTTAATAAATGCACTGCTTCTCAATGCTTTTCAATGGCAGTCACATGACTGGAAAAAAAGGTTGTTATTCTGAAACGGTGTAAATTGAACCGTTGTAAAAACGAGGGCCACCTGTACTTTTAAAGGGGTGTGTCCATCGACAGTAAAACAATCCATATTTTCAAACAAAATTACAGGTTTTAAATGTTTTGGGTTTTTTAGTTTAATGTCACTTGCACTGTTGGATACAGAAAAAATGAATAATGTGTGATATAGTACTGCTTGCAGACTGTATGTGTTATGAAACAGTTAGAAACTAAAAAAAAACGTATTGGGACACAATTATATATAAAATGCAGGTATGTTCTGTTCCCCTTAATAAGGTACAATATCCACCCTTGAGGAATAGGCATGTATTTATCAAGCCGTCAACCACAAATAGGCTGGAATTCCGCAGCGTATTTGTGGCGAGCCTGATTCCCCTTAGTTATCAAACCCTACAGACCGGCAACAGTAGAATTTTGTGACGTAACATACGATCTGCCGGACTCAGTCCGGCACAGATCGATGCTTACGTCACTACAGATGTTCCTGAACGCAAGTTCTGCACTATCTGACTACTTTTGCTAGTTATCAATTTTCTACCAGGTACGCTCTGCACTATTCAGGCCCAGCGTACCTGGTTTTCAATCCATAGGAATCAATGGGAGTCTGAAAGCAGCGAAAGCTTATGTTCCCTGCTGCCCAATATCCCATTGATTCCTATGGTAATGTTTACACCTAACATGTACCCCGAGTCTAAACACCCCTAATCTGCCGCCCCTACACTGCTGCCACCTACATTATACTTATTAACCCCTAAACCACCGCTCCCGGAGCCGAACGCCACTATAATAAACTTATTAACCCCTAAACCGCCGCTCACGGACCCCGCCGCAACTAAATAAAGTGTTTAACCCCTAAACCGCCGCTCCCGGAGCCCACCGCCACCTACATTATATGTTTAACCCCTAATCTGCCCCCCCCTACACCGCCACCACCTACATTATATTTATTAACCCCTAATCTGCCCCCCTACACCACCGCCACTATATTAAATTTATTAACCCTTAATCTGCCCCCCCTACACCGCCGCCACTATATTAAATTTATTAACCCCTAAACCTAAGTCTAACCCTAACCCTAACAGCCCCTAACTTAAATATAATTTAAATAAATCTAAATAAATATTCCTAGCATTAATTAAATTATTCCTATTTAAAACGGAATACTTACCTATAAAATAAACCCTAAGATAGCTACAATATAACTAATAGACTATTTACATTGTAGCTATCTTAGGGTTTATTTTTATTTTACAGGCAACTTTGTATTTATTAACTAGGTACAATAAAAAAAATTACAAGATTTTTAAACTAATTACACCTAATCTAGTCCCCCTAACAAAATAAAAAAAGCCCTACCCTACACTTAATTACAAATAGCCCTTTAAAGGGCCTTTTGAGGGGCATTGCCCCAAAGTAATCAGCTCTTTTACCTGTAAAAAAAAATTACAACTCCCCCCCAACATTAAAACCCACCACCCACACAACCAACCCTACTCTAAAACCCACCCAATCCCCCCTTAAAAAACCCACTAAAAAACACTAACCCCTTGAAGATCACCCTACCTTGAGAAGTCTTCACTCAACCGGGCCGAAGTCCTCAATGAAGCCGGGCGAAGTGGTCCTACAGATGGGCAGAAGAGTTCCTCCAGATGGGCAGAAGTCTTTATCCAGACGGCATCTTCTATCTTCATCCATCCGTCATGGCCTTGACTGGGTCCCCTTGGCACTCTGGCTCTCTAAGTGTTAACTGTTCCATTACATCCATTATATCACTTAATTGTGTCCACATTTTTTGTTGACCAATGGTTTATGTGTATATATGTGTTTAACTAGGTCCTGTAAATGTGGGCATCCTCATTGGATTTGCATGTTTTCCATTATAGCTCTGAATGTATTCTCTTGTATTTCTTCTTTCATTTTCTGTACATTTTTATGATGTCTGTATAAATTTACATATATAGCAATTGATAAGGATTACCACTAACTGTTGTAATAAAGCTTAGCTTATTAGATGTTATGTCATCCACTTATGTTACTGTATAGGTCGCTACTTTGCAACTTTAGTGGATTCTTATAATACCTTCAACTGTTAAAAATTATTAGGTATACCATTAAGGGTTCCATCTATGCAGTCCACACATGGCACACTAATTAATAAAATGATGCGCATCTACTTGTGAACCAATAGCAGTGTTTTTTTTAGAGTATTTTAGATTGTGAGAAGTGCACTCATGTTAGGCTATGAATACGGCTGAACGCCAAAGCACGTAAGCCTGCTGTGCTGCGCATCTTACCCAGGGGTCAAGTCCTAAAAAAAAAGTGTGGGAACTCACTAAGACTTCCACACCTCTCACAATTAATATTGTTTTATACATACATGCAACATACATACACAAACACACACACACTGTATTTATATGTATATAATCTATACACTTTGGTTAATGAAAGCAAATTAAAACCAACGAAGCGTTGAATGGTTGCCGTTGGGCCTGAGAATCCTCCTCGGTCACAGAGTCTCACCCGCTTAAGGTGCAATAGTCCAATTTCTGCTGAAGAGAGCTAAATAACCCCAGAGCAAGACACACAGAAATGTAAGCACCATATGTTCCACACAGTGCAGGATAATTACACAGCATGAACGCTGACAGGCCTGCATTTAGTGTATTGTAGGAAGTGTTACTGCCCATTACTAGAGGATCTCACTATCCCTCTAACCAGATTGTGCTACAACTCCTCCCACCAGCTGCAGCAGTGTTTACTGAAGTGTTCCTGTTCTCAGTCCAGGGGGAACTTAGTTCCCCCTGCAAAAATAGTGCAGGAACTCCGTTCCCATGCGTTCCCGCTCGACTTGACCCCATTCTTATCCTCTCTTTTTTGTATTTACTGTTGGCTGCTGCCATCATTTTTAAATGATTTAATAAATGTCAAGTTTTATAGTATAAGCTGAGAGTTTTTTTTCTGTTCTTATACTTGCACTGTTGGAACACGTTTCTCAAATATGGTTAACAAAGAGTTAATGTAGTGATGTCAATAAGGAGTGTGGTTTAAACTTCAGTGTGCATTCTACACTTGATTAAGCACAGCTGATACTCCCAAAAATGTGTATCTTTGAACTTACAATTTAGCTTGATATATTTTGGCTTCTAAAAAAGTATTGAAGAAGAAGAAAATGCAGTACCACGCTCCGTATAGTAAAATATACCTCTTTATTCAAAACTTGATTAAAATTTCCAGGTTACAATGAATAGTGACAGCCTGCCACCTGTATGGAGAGAGAGCGCAGCACACAGGCTTACGCGTTTCGGCAGATTGCCGTAATCATAGCCTAAAAAAGTATTACATGTCATAAAAGCAACATTTATGACATATGCTTGGTTTCTCTATATTTAGAATCTTTGAATTCTAAGCCACTAGAGGGAGGCAACAAGTGTGCAGCTTGCAATATAAAGTGTCAGATACAAAATTCTAAGCCACTAGATAGAGGCAACGAGTGTGCAGCTTGCAATATAAAGTGTCAGATAAACAATTACAAGCCACTAGAGAGGGCAACAAGTGTGCAGCTTGCAATATAAAGTGTCAGATACACAATTCCAAGCCACTAGAGAGGGCAACAAGTGTGCAGCTTGCAATATAAATTGTCAGATAAACAATTCCAAGCAACTAGAGAGGGCAATAAGTGTGCAGCTTGCAATATAAAGTGTCAGATACACAATTCTAAGCCACTAGAGAGGGCAATAAGTGTGCAGCTTGCAATATAAAGTGTCAGATAAACAATTCCAAGCCACTAGAGAGGGCAATAAGTGTGCAGCTTGCAATATAAAGTGTCAGATACACAATTCTAAGCCACTAGAGAGAGGCAACGAGTGTGCAGCTTGCAATATAAAGTGTCAGATACACAATTATAAGCCACTAGAGAGAGGCAACGAGTGTGCAGCTTGCAATATAAACTGTCAGATACACAATTCTAAACCACTAGAGAGAGGCAACGAGTGTGCAGCTTGCAATATAAAGTGTCAGATACACAATTCTAAGCCACTAGAGAGAGGCAACGAAAGTGCAGCTTGCTATATAAAGTGTCAGATACACAATTCTAAGCCACTATAGAGAGGCAACGAGTGTGCAGCTTGCAATATAAACTGTCAGATACACAATTCTAAATCACTAGAGAGAGGCTTGCAATATAAAGTGTCAGATACACAATTCTCAGCTACTAGAGAGAGGCAACGAGTGTGCAGCTTGCAATATAAAGTGTCAAATACACAATTCTAACCCACTAGAGAGAGGCAACGAGTGTGCAGTTTGCAATATAAAGTGTCAAATACACAATTCTAAACCACTAGAGAGGCAACGAGTGTGCAGCTTGCAATTTAAAGTGTCAGATACACAATTCTAAGCCACTAAAGAGAGGCAACGAGTGTGCAGCTTGCAATATAAAGTGTCAGATACACAATTCTAAGCCACAAGAGTGAGGCAACGAGTGTGCAGCTTGCAATTTAAAGTGTCAGATACACAATTCTAACTCACTAGAGAGAGGCAACGAGTGTGCAGCTTGCAATATAAAGTGTCAGATACACAATTCTCAGCTACTAGAGAGAGGCAACGAGTGTGTAGCTTGCAATATAAAGTGTCCGATACTCAATTCTAAGCCACTAGAGAGAGGCAACGAGTGTGCAGCTTGCAATATAATGTGACAGATACACAATTCTAAGCCACCAAAGAAAGGCAACGAGTGTGCAGCTTGCAATATAAAGTGTCAGATACACAATTCTAAGCCACTAGAGAGAGCCAACGAGTGTGCAGCTTGCTATATAAAGTGTCAGATACACAATTTTAAGCCAGTAGAGAGAGGCAACGAGTGTGCAGCTTGCAATATAAATTGTCAGATACACAATTCTAAGACACTAGAGAGAGGCAACGAGTGTGCAGCTTGCAATATAAAGTGTCAGATACACAATTCTAAGCCACTAGAGAGAGGCAACGAGTGTGCAGCTTGCAATATAAACTGTCAGATACACAATTCTAAGCCACTAGAGAGAAGCAACGAGTGTGCAGCTTGCAATATAAATTGTCAGATACACAATTCTAAGCCACTAGAGAGAGGCAACGAGTGTGCAGCTTGCAATATAAATTGTCAGATACACAATTCTAAGACACTAGAGAGAGGCAACGGGTGTGCAGCTTGCAATATAAGGTGTCAGATACACAATTCTAAGCCACTAGAGAAAGGCAACGAGTGTGCAGCTTGCAATATAAATTGTCAGATACACAATTCTAAGACACTAGAGAGAGGCAACGAGTGTGCAGCTTGCAATATAAAGTGTCAGATACGCAATTCTAAGCCACTAGAGAGAGGCAACGGGTGTGCAGCTTGCAATATAAATTGTCAGATACACAATTCTAAGCCACTAGAGAGAGGCAACGAGTGTGCAGCTTGCAATATAAAGTGTCAGATACACAATTCTGAGCCACTAGAGAGAGTCAACGAGTGTGCAGCTTGCAATGTAAAGTGTCAGATACACAATTCTAAGCCACTAGGGAGAGGACACGAGTGTGCAGCTTGCAATATAAAGTGTCAGATACACAATTCTAAGCCACTAGAGAGAGACAACGAGTGCGCAGCTTGCAATATAAACTGTCAGATACACAATTCTAAACCACTAAAGAGAGGCAACGAGTGTGCAGCTTGCAGTATAAAGTGTCAGATACACAATTCAAAGCCACTAGAGAGAGGCAACGAGTGTGCAGCTTGCAATATAAATAGTCAGATACACAATTCTAAACCACTCGTTGCCTCTCTCTAGTGGCTTAGAGTTGTGAATCTGACATATTATATTGCAAGCTGCACACTCTTTGCCTCCCTCTAGTGGTTTAGAATTGTGTATCTGACATATTATATTGCAAGCTGCACACTTGTTGCCTCTCTCTAGTGGCTTAGAATTGTGTATCTGACACTTTATACTGCAAGCTGCACACTCGTTGCCTCTCTCTAGTGGCTTTGAAATGTGTATCTGACACTTTATACTGCAAGCTGCACACTCGTTGCCTCTCTCTAGTGGTTTAGAATTGTGTATCTGACATATTATATTGCAAGCTGCACACTTGTTGCCTCTCTCTAGTGGCTTAGAATTGTGTATCTGACACTTTATATTGCAAGCTGCACACTTGTTGCCTCTCTCTAGTGGCTTAGAATTGTGTATCTGACACTTTATATTGCAAGCTGCACACTCGTTGCCTCTCTCTAGTGGCTTTGAATTGTGTATCTGAAACTGCTCTATTATCCCCAATATATGGGGTTCCCCTTAATAAATAAAAATCCACCACCTTTTATCCCTTTCTTTGAGTATCCAGGGTTCCGAATAAAGGAGGAGAATATAATGGTATAAATGTAGATTTAATTGAGGAAATAAAGAAGCAAATTGTGCAGTTTAAGAAAGTGAAAGACCCCTGACATGGTTGCGTTTCACGTCATGCTTCCTAAGAGGATTTAACTTCTTGTCTACTTTCTTTGGCAGTGAAGGAGTTAAGCGTCAAGGTCCCATCAACACATGTTGTTACAGTTTGGAGTTCTAGTTACTTTACATAGGACCATACATAGTAGGTTATAGTTACCAATTAGCAACAGGGATGTGTCTGTTTTTCTGTAGACCATCTGCAGAGCTTCCTATTACAATTCAGTGAATATTGTAAATCAACAAAGGAGCCTATGAATAGATTGAATGGAGGCTTTTTTGTTTGCGATGAGTGAAGTGTTCGTATATGTAAACAAGGATGGCTTAGAGCTTGCAATACTTACTCATATCATTAAAATGAACAAAGAAAACACCAGAATAAAAATGAATTTTTTCCCCTGATAAAAAGAAAATAACCTATTAAACATATTCACTTAGACACAATATGTCAATGGCTTTTTTTTTTACAATATGCGTAATCATGCATTTCATTAGAGTGATGCGCTCCGCGTCAGCACAATGCAAATAGTATGCTGTGTATACAGTTTATATGAAGCGTCACCAGCTAATATTATCTTGTATTGATCCCTCAGCAGATATGTAATTGCATGTTATTTAATCTGCTGATATGAAACCAATCACACACTGTGATATTCAGTGCTAGACTTTCAAATGATTTCTTTAACTCCCTAAGAATAATGCAATAGATTTGACAGATAGTATTGTACGTTCACAAACAAGGGTGTGATTATAAAAACATACCATAGATTTAATTTCCTTCAAACAGGCTTCTGTACTTTGATCAGATTATTTATTAAACATTAAAAATAAACATTAATCATGATTTCATGCAGTACTATTAACCCTATATCCCCTAGACCTCCCAACACTATAAAAAAACAACTTTCCACCACCCATTCTTCTTGTTTTACTTTATAAACCCCTGCTCCCCAAAATTGGAATTTACCCTGTACATCCCCACTAGATCTAACTCTATACCCTCTGAACCACCCACTCAATGGTGGTTCTTCTGGGCTCTGCACCCATATTTATTACTGTATAGCACCTCAAAACCCTTAAGGTGCTAGCTACTCTGAAATGACAAGCCTGCGATTTATATATATATATATATATATATATATATATATATATATATATATATATATATACATACAGAGAGAAGTGCACTCACAGGAACGAACAGCTGGCTCAATACCATTGTTAGCCTGTTCTATGGCGATTTACCACCTGGACTGACCGTAATAGGCGGGATCAGACTGATATACTACAGGAAAGTTCTTTTCTGTGAAAAGCATTACTGGACTAAAAGAAGCTGCACCCAGGTGGTAAATTGCCATAGAACAGGCTAACAATAGTATTGAGCCAGTTGTTCGTTCCTGTGAGTGTGCTTCTCTCTGTGTGTATTTAGTCTCCCTATGGGAAAAAGGGAAACCAGACGTGGACTCCTTGCTCAGTGTGCTTAGAGGTATATGGCTACACCTCACTGACGAAGCCCAATGAAGGCCAAAACGATCGTCTGGGGTTGCTGTGTTCCTTGTTCAGAGAGGAATTGCCTGTTATTTTGGTGCTGGACTGAACGTAATAGGCGGGATCAGACTGATATACTACAGGAAAGTTCTTTTATGTGAAAAGCATTACTGGGCTAAAAGAAGCTGCACCCAGGTGGTAAATCACCATAGAACAGGCTAACAATAGTATTGAGCCAGTTGTTTGTTCCTGTGAGTGTGCTTCTCTCTGTGTGTATATAGTCTCCCTATGGGAAAAAGGGGAACCAGACGTGGACTCCTTGCTCTGTGTGCTTAGAGGAATATGGTTACACCTCACTGACGAGGCCCAATGAAGGCCAAAACGATCATCTGGGGTTGCTTTGTTCCTTGTTCAGAGAGGAATTGCCTGGTATTTCGGTGCTGGACTGACCGTAATAGGCGGGATCAGACTGATATACTACAGGAAAGTTCTTTTCTGTGAAAAGCATTACTGGGCTAAAAGAAGCTGCACCCAGGTGGTAAATCGCCACAGAACAGGCTAACAATAGTATTGAGCAAGTTGTTCATTCCTGTGAGTGTGCTTCTCTCTGTGTGTGTGTATATATATATATATATATACAGTATATATACACATGCATACATACAGAAAGAGAAGCACTCTCTCAGAAAAGAGCAACAGGTCAGTAGCTTTTTCTACGTCAATCTCTTAGCTCAAATGTGTTTTTCACAGAGAACATTCCTTAAGTATATCAGTCTGATACCGCCTAACAAGGCAGACCCAGCCCTGAAATACCAGACAATTCTTTCCTGAACAAGGAACATGGCGAGCCCAGACGATCATTTCAGCCTCCATTGTGCCTCATCCGTGAAGTGCAGCCATATTTCATTAAGCACATTAGACAAGAAGTCCACGTCTGGTTTCCCCATCACCCTTATGGAGATTTCTCTAGGTTCATATTGTAAATACATACAGAACGAGAAGTGTTCTTTTAGAACAAACAACAGATCAGTAGCTTATTCTATGGGGAGTTACTCCCTGGGAGCAGCCTCTTTAAGCCCAATTGTGCTTTTCACAGAAAAAAACTTTCCTGTAGTAAATCAGTCTGGTCCCACCTAACAAGGTCAGTCCTGTTGTAAAATACCAGGCAATCTTACTCTAAACAAGGAACATGGCCACCCCAGATGATCGTTTCTGCCTTCTTTGGGTCTCATCAGTGAGGTGCAGCCATATTCCTCTAAACCAGGGATGGGGGCTAAGGTTCCCCATCCCTGCTCTAAGCACATAGGTCCTGATGATCAAAACCTCACCACAATGGAGAGAAATCACACAAAAAATTGGGGACTTCTTTTTAGACCTTATATTATAATATAGGTGTCTCTTATTCACATCCAAAACTCTGATAAACAGCTATCAAGTTAAAATTTGCACTTTTCAAACTCTTATAGTCGTCGCCATACTGATGAGACTTGTTAGATCATTGTTCCTAAACGTAGAGGTTTAGATAATCTGGCCCTTAGGAAGACTTCCCTAGGGTCATATTGCTCTACACGGACCAAGGAGAGGGCTAAAGAAGGTAGAATGATAAAAATTAATGTAGGAAAATGTACCAGAAGATGATGGTTCACATAAGTGCCTATTGCTCTTCTGGATTTGACTTTGTGGTCAACATTTAGCAGTCCAAATGCTATGATCTAGAACAATCTATGCATCCATGACACTAATCCTTACCGCACTGCATGTCTTTTGTCATTGGCTCACCAGATGTGATCAGCTAACTTCCAGTAGTGCATTGCTGCTCTAGACTTGACTTTTACTATGTGTTTAACCACTTTGTGAGGGTAATTTTGCATACATCCATGTAACCAAAACTGATTTTGGCTTTATAAAGAATTTTATTTGATGAATATATTAAATTAAATTTCTGGATAAAATCATTGATTCCAGAGAGCAGATGGTAATTAATGTAAATTAAATAAACTGATAAACACTGAAAACTTCCAATCCAAAAAAATGAAACACAAATCAAGCTGGCATACTGTTCTACCACCTATAAAAAAGATACAATAGACGAAAACTAAAGGAGCTAAGATAGGATTTTGCTGTGCACATAACTTTTATAATGTAACTTGCAATAAATAGCATTGAAAAATGTATCCTATCCCCACATTCATACATTACAGAGACATTATACACTAGATTTTTCTGTGCATAAATGTTTTGTAGATTATCTATTTATATAGCCTACACAGGTTTTATTTTAATTTTTAAATGTATAGTTTTGTTTAATTTTAAATAACATTGCTCTAATTTTCAGACTCCTAACCAAGCCCCAAAGTTTTAGGAGAATACAGACGTATACCTACTCCAGCTTGGTCCTGTTTGTGTAAAGGGTCTTTTCATATGCAGAGGAAGAGGGAGGGGAGAGTGTCTGATATTTCCCACTTGCAGTGGGTGTTCCAGTAACCTTTTAAACAGAGCTAAACTGGAAGCTTCTAAGTAAGTTTTTAAAAGGTTTTATAGTGGATTTTTATATCAGTATCTGTGCATATTATTCTTTATAGTAGAGTCTATTACATGCAGTTATATCACAATTAGTATATACTGTATATTTATATCAGTGTCTGTATATAGTCTGTATAGTAGTCTCTATTACACGCAGTTATATGACAATTAGTGTATACTGTATATTTATATCACTATCTGTACATATTCTGTATACAGGGAGTGCAGAATTATTAGGCAAATGAGTATTTTGACCACATCATCCTCTTTATGCATGTTGTCTTACTCCAAGCTGTATAGGCTCGAAAGCCTACTACCAATTAAGCATATTAGGTGATGTGCATCTCTGTAATGAGAAGGGGTGTGGTCTAATGACATCAACACCCTATATCAGGTGTGCATAATTATTAGGCAACTTCCTTTCCTTTGGCAAAATGGGTCAAAAGAAGGACTTGACAGGCTCAGAAAAGTCAAAAATAGTGAGATATCTTGCAGAGGGATGCAGCACTCTTAAAATTGCAAAGCTTCTGAAGCGTGATCATCGAACAATCAAGCGTTTCATTTAAAATAGTCAACAGGGTCGCAAGAAGCGTGTGGAAAAACCAAGGCGCAAAATAACTGCCCATGAACTGAGAAAAGTCAAGCGTGCAGCTGCCAAGATGCCATATTTCAGAGCTGCAACATCACTGGAGTGCCCAAAAGCACAAGGTGTGCAATACTCAGAGACATGGCCAAGGTAAGAAAGGCTGAAAGACGACCACCACTGAACAAGACACACAAGCTGAAACGTCAAGACTGGGCCAAGAAATATCTCAAGACTGATTTTTCTAAGGTTTTATGGACTGATTAAATGAGAGTGAGTCTTGATGGGCCAGATGGATGGGCCCGTGGCTGGATTGGTAAAGGGCAGAGAGCTCCAGTCCGACTCAGACGCCAGCAAGGTGGAGGTGGAGTACTGGTTTGGGCTGGTATCATCAAAGATGAGCTTGTGGGGCCTTTTCGGGTTGAGGATGGAGTCAAGCTCAACTCCCAGTCCTACTGCCAGTTTCTGGAAGACACCTTCTTCAAGCAGTGGTACAGGAAGAAGTCTGCATCCTTCAAGAAAAACATGATTTTCATGCAGGACAATGCTCCATCACACGCGTCCAAGTACTCCACAGCGTGGCTGGCAAGAAAGGGTATAAAAGAAGAAAATCTAATGACATGGCCTCCTTGTTCACCTGATCTGAACCCCATTGAGAACCTGTGGTCCATCATCAAATGTGAGATTTACAAGGAGGGAAAACAGTACACCTCTCTGAACAGTGTCTGGGAGGCTGTGGTTGCTGCTGCACGCAATGTTGATGGTGAACAGATCAAAACACTGACAGAATCCATGGATGGCAGGCTTTTGAGTGTCCTTGCAAAGAAAGGTGGCTATATTGGTCACTGATTTGTTTTTGTTTTGTTTTTGAATGTCAGAAATGTATTATTGTGAATGTTGAGATGTTATATTGGTTTCACTGGTAAAAATAAATAATTGAAATGGGTATATATTTGTTTTTTGTTAAGTTGCCTAATAATTATGCACAGTAATAGTCACCTGCACACACAGATATCCCCCTAAAATAGCTATAACTAAAAACAAACTAAAAACTACTTCCAAAACTATTCAGCTTTGATATTAATGAGTTTTTTGGGTTCATTGAGAACATGGTTGTTGTTCAATAATAAAATTAATCCTCAAAAATACAACTTGCCTAATAATTCTGCACTCCCTGTAGTAGTGTCTATTACATGCAGTTATATCACAATTAGTATATACTGTATATTTATATCAGTGTCTGTATATAGTCTGTATAGTAGTCTCTATTACACGCAGTTATATGACAATTAGTGTATACAGGTGGCCCTCGGTTTACAACGGTTCAATTTGCACCGTTTCAGAATAACAACCGTTTTTCCAGACATGTGACTGCTATTGAAAAGCATTGAGAAGCAGTGCATTGATTAAAATAGCCAGTAGGTGGAGCTGTCCGCTTGTGATGCAGCAAAGCCAAGCAAGCTGAAATTAATCAGTTTAACCAGACCTGAGCTATCGAGCAGATTTCAAAAGAACAATATCTCCCTGTCTATAAATCAGTCCAGATTGGAATGCATAGAAAGAACGGTTTGCAGAAAAATGCAAGTGAAGTCTGTGTTGTGTGATTGTTTTATTAGGTTTATAATGCTGTTTAGCAAATGTTTTTGTTCATTTAACTTGGTTTAGTTATATATTCTGTGTTGTGTGATTATTTTATTAGGTTTATAATGCTGTTTAGCATTTAAAGTCTTCATTTCACAGCTTTAAAAATAATGTATTAGGTGTTACTTATGAAAATTTTGAGAGGGGCCTGGAACCTAACTTCCTCACTTCCCAATGACTTAGATTATAAACTGGGTTTCAATTTACAACGGTTTCGATTTACAACCATTCCTTCTGGAACCTAACCCCGGCGTAAACTGAGGGCTACCTGTACTGTATATTTATATCAGTATTTGTACATATTCTGTATAATAGTGTCTATTACATGCACTTATATGACAATTAGTATATACTGTATATTTATATCAGTATCTGTACATATTCTGTATAGTAGTGTCTATTACATGCAGTTATATGACAATTAGTATATACTGTATATTTATATCAGTGTCTATACATATTTTGTATAGTAGTGTCTGTTACATGCAGTTGTATGACAATTAGTGTATACTGTATATTTATATCAGTATCTGTACATATTCTGTATAGTAGCGTCTATTACATGCAGTTGTATGACAATTAGTGTATACTGTATATTTATATCAGTATCTGTACATATTCTGTATAGTAGCGTCTTTTACATGCAGTCATATGACAATTAGTGTATACTGTATATTTATATCAGTATCTGTACGTATGCTATATAGTAGTGTCTATTACATGCAGTTATATGACAATTAGTGTATACTGTATATTTATATCAGTATCTGTGCATATTATTCTATATAGTAGAGTAGTGTCTATTACATGCAGTTATATGACAATTAGTGTATACTGTATATTTATATCACTATCTGTACATATTCTGCATAGTAGTGTCTATATTACATGCAGTTATATGACAATTAGTGTATACTGTATATTTATATCAGTATCTGTACATATTCTGTATAGTAGTGTCTATTGCATGCAGTTATATGAAAATTAGTGTATACTGTATATTTATATCAGTATCTGTACATATTCTGTATAGTAGTGTCTGTTACATGCAGTTATATGTAATTAGTGTATACTGTATATTTATATCAGTATCTGTACATATTCTGTATAGTAGTGTCTGTTACATGCAGTTATATGACAATTAGTGTATACTGTATATTTATATCAGTATCTGTACATATTCTGTATAGTAGTGTCTATTACATACAGTTATATGACAATTAGTGTATACTGTATATTTATATCAGTATCTGTACATATTCTGTATAGTAATGTCTGTTACATGCAGTTATATGACAATTAGTGTATACTGTATATTTATATCAGTATCTGTACATATTCTGTATAGTAGTGTCTATTACATGCAGTTATATGACAATTAGTGTATACTGTATATTTATATCAGTATCTGTACATATTCTGTATAGTAGTGTCTATTACATGCAGTTATATGACAATTAGTGTATACTGTATATTTATATCAGTATCTGTACATATTCTGTATAGTAGTGTCTATTACATGCAGTTATATGACAATTAGTGTATACTGTATATTTATATCAGTATCTGTACATATTCTGTATAGTAGTGTCTATTACATGCAGTTATATGACAGTTAGTGTATACTGTATATTTATATCAATATCTGTACATATTCTGTATAGTAGTGTCTATTACATACAGGTATATGACAATTAGTGTATACTCTATATTTATATCAGTATCTGTACATATTCTGTATAGTAGTGTCTATTACATGCAAAACGTATGAAAACGTATGTAAATTTTACAGAATCAGGGATTTGATGTGGGCATCTGACTGATAGAGAACTGTACAGTCCTCTATTAGTCACATGCCACATCAAACCTCCTCACTGTACAGTCCTCTATCAGTCAGATACCCACATCAAATCCCTGATTGTACAGTCCTCTATCTGTCACAAACCACATCAAACCCCCTGACTGTACAGTCCTCTATCAGTCAGATGCCCACATCAAATCCCTGATTGTACATGATTGTACAGTCCTCTATCAGTCAGATGCCCACATCAAATCTCTGATTGTACAGTCCTCTATCAGTCACATGCCACATCAAACCCCCTGACTGTACAGTCCTCTATCAGTCAGATGCCCACATCAAATCCCCTGACTGTACAATCAGGGGGGTTGATGCGGCATGTGACTGATAGAGGACTGTAAAATCAGGGATTTGATGTGGGCATCTGACTGATAGAGGACTGTACAATCAGGGATTTAATGTGGGCATCTGACTGATAGAGCACTGTACAGTCAGGGGGTTTGATGTGGCATGTGACTGATAGAGGACTGTACAATCAGGGATTTGATGTGGGCATGTGACTGATAGAGGACTGTACAGTAAGGGGTTTGATGTGGCATGTGACTAATAGAGGACTGTACAGTCAGGGGTTTGATGTGGTCTGTGACTAATAGAGGACTGTACAGTCAGGGGATTGATGTGGCATTTGACTGATACATGACTGTACAGTCAGGGGTTTGATGTGGCATGTGACTGACAGAGGACTGTACAGTCAGGCGTTTGATGTGGCATTTGACTTATAGAGGTTTGTACAGTCAGGGGGTTTGATGTGGCCTGTGGCTGACAGAGGACTGTACATTCAGGGGTTTGATGTGGTCTGTCACTATTAGAGGACTGCAGAGTCAGGGGTTTGATGTGGTATTTGACTGATAGAGGACTGTACAGTCAGGGGTTTGATGTGGCATGTGACTGATATATGACTGTACAATCAGGGGTTTGATGTGGCATGTGACTGATAGAGGACTGTACAGTCAGGGGTTTGATGTGGCATTTGACTGATAGAGGACTGTACAGTCTGGGGTTTGATGTGTGATGTGACTGATAGAGGACTGTAGTCAGGGGTTTGATGTAGCATGTGACTGATAAAGGACTGTACAGTCAGAGATTTGATTTGGCATGCGACTGATAGAGGACTGTACACACAGGAGTTTGATATGGCCTGTGACTGATAGAGGACTGTATAGTCAGGAGTTTGATGTGGCATGTGACTGATAGAGGACTATACAGTCAGGGGGTTTGATGTGGCATGTGACTGATAGAGGACTGTACAGTCAGGGGTTTGATTTGGCATGTGACTGATAGAGGACTGTACAGTCAGGGGTTTGATGTGGCATGTGACTGATAGAGGACAGTACAGTCTGTCACGATTACATATTGCCTAATAACAACCTGTTGCTTTTACTGAGAATATGCCTTTAATTGTCTGATCTATCCACCTGCTATGCTATTTAAGCCTCCTCCCCCCTCTCCACTTTGCTTGTTATTGTTTTCCACTAACCATAGTGTGATTCAAACTGAGCTCTAGTATTTAGTTACCTCTTTGGATTTCATCCTAATATCTACCATTCTGGATTCACCAACTTCTCCTGCTGAAACCAGCCTACATCTCTTGTTACCGGATTGACACTTTTCCCAGCCGTTGCTGTCAGCTTACTCCATTCAGCCGAATCTTCCGCCCTGCATCGTGGAGCTGTGACGTCACACGCCAACTTCTTCGGCATCAGCGCTGCAACCGCTTCTCCGATTCAAGCTGTGAGATTTCTCTTCAACTTTCTAAAAACTTTGTTTTACCTTCCAGGTACAGTCTGTAACCGCTTACCTATTTTCAAGCTACTACCTTTGATACAATATCTGCTACGCATATTTACTCATATTTCCTGATATATTGTGGCAGAGCTCTATTTTGACATAGTAGCTATTTTTTGTGTTAACACTGTTTCATTTTTTCTCTGGTTATATACACGGTTTTTCTGTTGTTCCTCCAGTATTCATTTACTCGAGACAGCTATAGAAATATCTAATGCTATTTATCCATATAACAAATTGCAAAGTTTACACTCGGATTCTGACATTACTTCATTTAGTAATCCATGTTATTATCCAGTTTAAACCTTGCTACAAATCCTATGATCTCAGCAGTTGTGATTCATCTAAATTATTTCATACTACAACATAGTATCTTTGACATTACAGAATAACAAGCCATAAAACATGGATCCAGCTGAGATGTCTAATCAGATACAAACTCTCTCTCAAAAAGTGGATGCATTAACTGATGGCCTCAATACCCTCAAACAAGAAAACCAGGGACTGAAAACTTATATTAAAGACTTTGTAGATAGTAGAACTCGTTTCCAGGAACCACAAGTTAGTCTCCCAGATATATTCTCAGGGGATAGAAAACAATTTAGAGATTTTAAAAACTCTTGTCTTCTGTTGTTTGCACTAAAACCATACACATATCCCACTGACAGAGTTAAGGTGATGACTACCATTTCCTATTTAAGAGCAGAACCCAGAAGCTGGTCTAATTCCTTCCTGGAGACAAACAATGATATACTTAACTCTCTAGATTCCTTCTTTTCTACCCTTGGTCAGCTTTATGACGACCCTTACAAACAACTAACCGCTGAAACTGCAATGCGCTCTCTTAAACAGAAAAGAAGGGATGTAGAAGATTATATTGCAGATTTTAAGAGGCTAGCTACTGACACCCAATGGAATAATTTGTCGCTAAAAAAACAGTTTAGATTGGGTTTGTCAGAATCCATTAAAGACGAACTCTCTCGCATTGAAATTCCTCACACTTTGGAGGAACTAATTAATCTCAGTATCAGTATTGACAGAAGGCTTAGGGAGAGACAACACGAGAAAGGTTATCATGAGTCAACACATAAGAAACAAAACCCTTCTTTACCTACACATTCTCATGTTAAAAACACCACTGAACCTATGGAAATTGGTTTTCTTAAAGGCCCTTTAAGCAATCAAGAAAAGTTAAGAAGGCGCTCCCAGAATTTATGCATGTACTGTGCATCAGAAGAGCATACTGTCAAAGCCTGTCCCATTCTTCAGAAACAGAATAAGGGTAAGAACTCCCATCCTTTTTATTCCTTAAATGCTGTGTCACACTCTGCAAGCTACTGTAACCTATGCCTTCTCTTGCAGTGGGATCAACTTCGAGTGAACGTTTCAGGGATAATTGACTCTGGTGCTTCTGCCTCTTACATTGATGTGTGTTTTGCCACAAAAAATAAAATTCCACTTATAAAAAAAAAGGCTCCTGTACCTTTAAGGGGAATTGATGGGGAGGTTCTGTCCTCTGGACCGGTAATTTATGAAACAATACCATTACTTCTATCCACACCAGACCACCATAGGGAGTACATTTCCTTTGATGTCATTACATCCCCCGTCTTCCCTCTCATTTTAGGCCTACAATGGTTAAAATTACATAACCCTCTGATATCATGGTCAAATCTCACTGTAAAGCTTAATTCTGATTACTGCTTATCCACTTGCTACCCTACTCTGCTTTTACAACCACCTCAAATCTCCACTGATATAGAGATACCTAATGTTTATGCCGACTTTATTGATGTTTTCAGTAAAAAAGAATCCCAAAACCTACCGCCGCATCGTATCTATGACTGCCCTATTGATTTACTACCAGGTGCAGTCATACCTTGCGGTCATGTGTTCCCGTTGTCCAAACCTGAACTGGAACACTTAAAATCATATATTGAGGAGAATCTAGAGAAGGGATTCATCAGACCATCTACTTCCCCCGCTGCGGCCGGTATGTTTTTTGTAAAAAATAAAGATGGCAGTTTAAGACCCATAGTGGACTACCGGCAGCTGAACAAGGTTACTGTTAAAAACCGGTATCCTTTGCCCCTTATCCCAGAGCTAATTGAGCGTTTGGAAGGTGCCAAGGTCTTCACTAAACTTGACCTCCGAGGTGCCTATAATCTCGTTCGTATGAGGGCTGGAGACAAATGGCTGACGGCGTTCCGTACTCGCTATGGCTTGTACGAATACACCGTCATGCCATTCGGTCTCTGCAACGCCCCGGCAACCTTCCAACACTTTATTAATGATATCTTTAAAGATATTCTTGACACCTATATTGTAATCTATCTTGATGATATTTTGATCTATTCAAAAACACTAGAAGAACACACAAAACACGTCAGACAGGTATTATCACGCTTACGCTCACATTCTTTATATGCTAAAGCCGAGAAATGTATATTTCATACAAACCAGATCACCTTTCTTGGTTATCAGATTTCGGAATTTGGCATACAGATGGACGACTCTAAAATCACCACCATTCGACAGTGGCCAGAGCCAAGTAATAAGAAACAGGTACAAAGCTTTCTAGGCTTTGCAAATTTTTACCGAAAATTTATAAACAATTTCGCAGCAATTGCCAAACCACTTACCAACCTCACAAAATCAAACATTAAGTTCATCTGGACTGTTGAATCCCAAAAGGCTTTCGATCTCCTAAAACAAAAATTCACCTCTGCACCTATATTACGCTACCCTAATAACCAACTCCAATATGTATTGGAGGTCGATGCCTCCGATTACGCTATTGGAGCTGTTCTTTCACAAAGAGAACACCTAAAAAAAACTCTACATCCCGTAGCTTTTTATTCAAGATGTTTGACGGCTCCTGAGTTGCATTACCCTGTGGGTGATAAAGAGTTACTGGCTATCAAGGTTGCTTTTGAACAGTGGCGTCATCTCCTTGAAGGAGTGACATACCCAACCATAGTGTATACTGATCATAGGAATTTACAGTACCTTAAATGTACGAAAACCCTCACTGCACGACATGTTCGTTGGAATCTGTATTTCTCCAGATTTGATTTCCTTATCACTTACAGACCGGCTAGTAAGAACAAGAAGGCAGACGCCCTCTCACGCCTGCCTACTCCCTCGGATCTCTCTCTTCCAAAAGAATCTGTAATCCCAGAGAATAAATACCTGTTGTTTCTCATTGATTCTATTCCATTCCTAAGAGATGAACAACATAAAGATTAAACTAAGCCTCTTCAACAGTTACAAATGAAACAGGATTCCCTTTATTACTTTGATGAGAAGTTATATGTACCCCCTTCTATCAGAGATTTGATTTTACATTCAGCTCATGAATCCTTATTTGCTGGACACACCGGAATCCACAAAACACAAGAGCTTATTAAAAGGAGTTATTGGTGGCCTGATATGAATACCGACATAATGAAGTACATTAACACCTGTTCAGTATGTGCTACCACTAAAAGATCAAAACATAGGCCCTATGGGTTACTCATGCCTTTACCTACTCCAACACGACCTTGGGCCGACATAGCCTTGGATTATGTCGTTGATCTCCCCAGATCCTCCAATAATACTACTATCCTTGTCGTGGTGGACTTATTCAGTAAGATGATACATCTCATACCGTACCACAAGCTACCTACCGCTGCCGAAACTATACATTTGCTCTTACTACACGTCTTCAGACTTCACGGTCTCCCTCGACGGATCTTAACAGACCGTGGCTCGCAGTTTACTAGTTCTCTCTGGACTGAATTTTGCAAGATTTTCAGTATTGACAAAAGACTTTCAACCTCTTATCACCCTCAGACTAATGGTCAGACTGAAAGGTCTAACCAAAGCATTGAACAATTCCTAAGGTCTTATTGTCATTTCGACCAACACTCTTGGTCTCAACACCTGCCCTATGCTGAATTTACCTTCAACAACACAGTACATTCCACAACCAACCAGACTCCATTCTTCATTAACTATGGATTCCATCCAACATTTCAACTACTACCCCAAATCAGTTCACTACCATATATCGCTGATTTAACAAGTTCCATCACTTCTAATTTTACAAAAGTCAGGACCGCTATTGAACAAGCTAAAACCAAACAGAAACATTATTACGACTTAAGAAGGATGGCTCCACCACAGTACTCCCTTGGAGATCTAGTTTGGCTGTCAACCAAAAACTTACATCTTAATACTCCTAGCAAGAAACTTTCACCATTATTCATTGGTCCTTTTCAGATAATCAAAATCATAAATGAGAATGCAGTTCGTTTACAGTTACCTAGCACTCTGAAAATACACCCTACTTTCCATGTTTCCCTACTGAAACCCTACCGTTCTGTACGAGATGCCACTTCACGCCAAAGTTTACCTCCTATCTCCATTGATCCCAACATTGAATATGAGGTTAAATCCATACTTGACTCTAGAATGTATAGGGGTAACTTACAGTATCTGATAAGTTGGAAAGGCTACACTTCAGAACATGACTCTTGGGAGCCAGCTGTTAATATTTCTGCCCCCAGACTCATCTCGCGCTTCCATCAGCAGAATCCGGATCGTCCTCATCCCTGATCCACGGAGTGGATCATTTAGGGGAGCATCCTGTCACGATTACATATTGCCTAATAACAACCTGTTACTTTTACTGAGAATATGCCTTTAATTGTCTGATCTATCCACCTGCTATGCTATTTAAGCCTCCTCCCCCCTCTCCACTTTGCTTGTTATTGTTTTCCACTAACCATAGTGTGATTCAAACTGAGCTCTAGTATTTAGTTACCTCTTTGGATTTCATCCTAATATCTACCATTCTGGATTCACCAACTTCTCCTGCTGAAACCAGCCTACATCTCTTGTTACCGGATTGACACTTTTCCCAGCCGTTGCTGTCAGCTTACTCCATTCAGCCGAATCTTCCGCCCTGCATCGTGGAGCTGTGACGTCACACGCCAACTTCTTCGGCATCAGCGCTGCAACCGCTTCTCCGATTCAAGCTGTGAGATTTCTCTTCAACTTTCTAAAAACTTTGTTTTACCTTCCAGGTACAGTCTGTAACCGCTTACCTATTTTCAAGCTACTACCTTTGATACAATATCTGCTACGCATATTTACTCATATTTCCTGATATATTGTGGCAGAGCTCTATTTTGACATAGTAGCTATTTTTTGTGTTAACACTGTTTAATTTTTTCTCTGGTTATATACACGGTTTTTCTGTTGTTCCTCCAGTATTCATTTACTCGAGACAGCTATAGAAATATCTAATGCTATTTATCCATATAACAAATTGCAAAGTTTACACTCGGATTCTGACATTACTTCATTTAGTAATCCATGTTATTATCCAGTTTAAACCTTGCTACAAATCCTATGATCTCAGCAGTTGTGATTCATCTAAATTATTTCATACTACAACATAGTATCTTTGACATTACACAGTCAGGGATTTGATTTGGCATGTGACTGATAGAGGACTGTACAGTCAGGGGTTTGATGTGGCATGTGACTGATAGAGGACTGTACAGTCAGGGGTTTGATTTAGCATGTGGTTGATAGAGGACTGTAAAGTCAGGGGTTTGATGTGGCATGTGACTGATAGAGGACTGTACAGTCAGGGGTTTTATTTGGCATGTGACTGATAGCGGACTGTACAGTCAGGGGTTTGATGTGGCATGTGTCTGATAGAGGACTGTACAGTCAGGGGTTTGATTTGGCATGTGACTGATAGAGGACTGTACAGTCAGGGGTTTGATGTGGCATGTGACTGATAGAGGACTGTACAGTCAGGGGTTTGATTTAGCATGTAATTGATAGAGGACTGTACAGTCAGGGGTTTGATGTGGCATGTGACTGATAGAGGACTGTACAGTCAGGGGGTTTGATGTGGCCTGTGGCTGATAGAACACTGTACAGTCAGGGGGTTGATGTGGCATGTGACTGATAGAGGACTTTACAGACAGGGGTTTGATGTGGTCTGTGACTAATAGAGGTTTGTACAGTCAGGGGGTTTGATGTGGTCTGTGGCTGATAGAGGACTGTACAGTCAGGGGCTTGATGTGGTCTGTGACTAATAGAGGACTGTACAATCAGGGGTTTTATGTGGCATGTGACTGATAGAGGACTGTACAGTCACGGATTTGATGTGGCATGTGGCTGATAGAGGACTGTACAGTCAGGGGGTTTGATGTGGCCTGTGACTGATAGAGGACTGTACAGTCAGGGGTTTGATTTGGCATGTGACTGATAGAGGACTGTACAGTCAGGGTTATGATCTGGCATGTGACTTATAGAGGACTGTACAGTCAAGAGTTTGATGTGGCAAGTGATTGATAGAGGATTGTACAGTAAGGGGTTTGATGTGGCATGTGACTGATAGAGGACTGTTCAGTTAGGGGTTTAATGGGGCATGTGACTGATAGAGGACTGTACAGTCAGGTGGTTTGATGTGGCATGTGATCAATAGAGGACTGTACAGTCAAGGGTTTGATGCGGTCTGTGACTAATAGAGGACTGTACAATCAGGGGTTTCATGTGGCATTTGACTGATATATGACTGTACAGTCAGGGGTTTGATGTGGCATGTGACTGATAGAGGACTGTACAGTCAGGGGTTTTTACGTGGCATTTGACTTATAGAGGTTTGTACAGTCAGGGGGTTTGATGTGGCCTCTGGCTGACAGAGGACTGCACAGTCAGGGGTTTGATGTGGTCTGTCACTAATAGAGGACTGCACAGTCAGGGGTTTGATGTGGTATTTGACTGATAGAGGACTGTACAGTCAGGGGTTTGATGTGGCATGTGACTGATATATGACTGTACAGTCAGGGGTTTGATGTGGCATGTGACTGATAGAGGACTGTACAGTCATGGTTTTGATGTGGCATTTGACTGATAGAGGACTGTAATCAGGGGTTTGATGTAGCATGTGACTGATAGTGGACTGTACAGTCAGGGATTTGATTTGCCATTTGACTGATAGAGGACTGTACACACAGGGGTTTGATATGGCCTGTGACTGATAGAGGACTGTACAGTCAGGAGTTTGATGTGGTATGTGACTGATAGAGGACTGTACAGTCAGGGGGTTTGATGTGGCATGTGACTGATAGACGACTGTACAGTCAGGGGGTTGATGTGGCATGTGACTGATAGAGGACTTTACAGACAGGGGTTTGATGTGGTCTGTGACTAATAGAGGTTTGTACAGTCAGGGGGTTTGATGTGGCCTGTGGCTGATAGAGGACTGTACAGTCAGGGGCTTGATGTGGTCTGTGACTAATAGAGGACTGTACAGTCAGGGGTTTTATGTGGCATGTGACTGATAGAGGACTGTACAGTCATGGATTTGATGTGGCATGTGGCTGATAGAGGACTGTACAGTCAGGGGGTTTGATGTGGCCTGTGACTGATAGAGGACTGTACAGTCAGGGGTTTGATTTGGCATGTGACTGATAGAGGACTGTACAGTCAGGGTTATGATCTGGCATGTGACTTATAGAGGACTGTACAGTCAAGAGTTTGATGTGGCAAGTGATTGATAGAGGATTGTACAGTAAGGGGTTTGATGTGGCATGTGACTGATAGAGGACTGTTCAGTTAGGGGTTTAATGGGGCATGTGACTGATAGAGGACTGTACAGTCAGGTGGTTTGATGTGGCATGTGATCAATAGAGGACTGTACAGTCAGGGGGTTTGATTTGGTCTGTGGCTGACAGAGGACTGTACAGTCAAGGGTTTGATGCGGTCTGTGACTAATAGAGGACTGTACAATCAGGGGTTTCATGTGGCATTTGACTGATATATGACTGTACAGTCAGGGGTTTGATGTGGCATGTGACTGATAGAGGACTGTACAGTCAGGGGTTTTTACGTGGCATTTGACTTATAGAGGTTTGTACAGTCAGGGGGTTTGATGTGGCCTCTGGCTGACAGAGGACTGCACAGTCAGGGGTTTGATGTGGTCTGTCACTAATAGAGGACTGAACAGTCAGGGGTTTGATGTGGTATTTGACTGATAGAGGACTGTACAGTCAGGGGTTTGATGTGGCATGTGACTGATATATGACTGTACAGTCAGGGGTTTGATGTGGCATGTGACTGATAGAGGACTGTACAGTCATGGTTTTGATGTGGCATTTGACTGATAGAGGACTGTAATCAGGGGTTTGATGTAGCATGTGACTGATAGTGGACTGTACAGTCAGGGATTTGATTTGCCATTTGACTGATAGAGGACTGTACACACAGGGGTTTGATATGGCCTGTGACTGATAGAGGACTGTACAGTCAGGAGTTTGATGTGGTATGTGACTGATAGAGGACTGTACAGTCAGGGGGTTTGATGTGGCATGTGACTGATAGAGGACTGTACAGTCAGGGGTTTGATGTGGCATGTGACTGATAGAGGACTGTACAGTCAGGGGTTTCATGTGGCATGTGACTGATAAAGGACTGTACACTCAGGGGTTTGATTTGGCATTTGACTGATAGAGCACTGTACAGTCAGGGGTTTGATGTGGCCTGTGACTGATAGAGGACTGTACAGTCTTGGGGTTTGATGTGGCATGTGACTGATAGAGGACTGTACAGTCAGGGGTTTGATGTGGCATGTGAGTGATAGAGGACTGTACAGTCAGGGGTTTGATTTGGCATGTGACTCATAGAGGGCTGTACAGTATGGGGTTTGATGTGGCCTGTGGCTGATAGGGGACTGTACAGACAGGGGTTTGATGTGGTCTGTGACTAATAGAGGTTTGTACAGTCAAGGGGTTTGATGTGGCCTGTGGCTGATAGACGACTGTACAGTCAGGGGCTTGATGTGGTCTGTGACTAATAGAGGACTGTACAGTCAGGGGTATGATGTGGAATGTGACTCATAGAGGACTGTACAGTCAGGGGTTTGATGTGGCATGTGACTCTTAGAGGACTGTACTGTCAGGGGGTTTGATGTGGCATGTGACTGATAGAGGACTGTACAGTCAGGGGTTTGATGGGGCATGTGACTAATAGACGTTTGTACAGTCAGGGGGTTTGATGTGGCATTTGACTGATAGAGGACTGTACAGTAAGGGGTTTGATGTGGCATGTGACTGATAGAGGTCTGTACAGTCAGGGGTTTGATGTGGCATGTGACTGTTAGAGGACTGTACAGTAAGGGGTTTGATAAGGAATGTGAGTGATAGAGGACTGTAAAGCCAGGGGTTTGATGTGGCATGTGACTGATAGAGGACTGAACAGTCAGGGGTTTGATGTGAACATGTGACTGATAGAGGAGTGTACAGCCAGGGATTTGATGTTGCATGTAAATGATAAGAGGACTCTACAGAAAGGGGTTTGATGTGGCATGTGACCGATAGAGGACTGTACAGTAAAGGGTTTGATGTGGCATGTGATTGATAGAGGACTGTAGGGGTTTGATGTGGCATGAGACTGATGGAGGACTGTACAGTCAGGGGGTTTGATGTGTCATGTGACTGATAGAGGACTGTACAGTCAGGGGTTTGATGTGGCATGTGACTGATAGAGGATTATATAGTCAGTGGTTTGATTTGGCATGTGACTGATAGAGGACTGTACAGTCAGGGGTTTGATGTGGCATGTGACTGATAGAAGACTGTGCAGTCAGTAGGTTTGATTTGGCATGTGACTAATAGAGGACTGTACAGTCAGGGGTTTGATTTGGCATGTGACTCATAGAGGGCGGTACAGTCAGGGGTTTGAT
The DNA here is from genome assembly GCF_027579735.1 of Bombina bombina. NCBI lineage: Eukaryota > Metazoa > Chordata > Amphibia > Anura > Bombinatoridae > Bombina > Bombina bombina. The sequence continues at coordinate 235,280,568 of NC_069505.1, read as the reverse complement.
GTGGTCTGTGACTTATAGAGGTTTGTACAGTCAGGGGGTTTGATGTGGCCTGTGGCTGATAGAGGACTGTACAGTAAGGGGTTTTATGTGGCATGTGACTGATAGAGGACTGTACAGTCAGGGGGTTTGATGTGGCATGTGACTGATAGAGGACTGTACAGTCAGGGGTTTGATGTGGCATGTGACTGATAGAGGACTATACAGTCAGGGGTTTGATGTGGCATGTGACTGATAGAGGACTGTACAGTCAGGGGTTTGATGTGGCATGTGAGTGATAGAGGACTGTACAGTCAGGGGTTTGATTTGGCATGTGACTCATAGAGGGCTGTACAGTATGGGGTTTGATGTGGCCTGTGGCTGATAGGGGACTGTACAGACAGGGGTTTGATGTGGTCTGTGACTAATAGAGGTTTGTACAGTCAAGGGGTTTGATGTGGCCTGTGGCTGATAGAGGACTGTACAGTCAGGGGCTTGATGTGTTCTGTGACTAATAGAGGACTGTACAGTCAGGGGTATTTTGTGGAATGTGACTCATAGAGGACTGTACAGTCAGGGGTTTGATGTGGCATGTGACTCTTAGAGGACTGTACTTTCAGGGGGTTTGATGTGGCATGTGACTGATAGAGGACTGTACAGTCAGGGGTTTGATGGGGCATGTGACTAATAGACGTTTATACAGTCAGGGGGTTTGATGTGGCATTTGACTGATAGAGGACTGTACAGTAAGGGGTTTGATGTGGCATGTGACTGATAGAGGTCTGTACAGTCAGGGGTTTGATGTGGCATGTGACTGTTAGAGGACTGTACAGTAAGGGGTTTGATAAGGAATGTGAGTGATAGAGGACTGTAAAGCCAGGGGTTTGATGTGGCATGTGACTGATAGAGGACTGAACAGTCAGGGGTTTGATGTGAACATGTGACTGATAGAGGAGTGTACAGCCAGGGGTTTGATGTTGCATGTAAATGATAAGAGGACTCTACAGTAAGGGGTTTGATGTGGCATGTGACTGATAGAGGACTGTACAGTCAGGGGGTTTGATGTGACATGTGACTGATAGAGGACTGTACAGTCAGGGGTTTGATGTGGCAAGTGACTGATAGAGGACTATACAGTCAGTGGTTTGATTTGGCATGTGACTGATTGAGGACTGTACAGTCAGGGGTTTGATGTGGCATGTGACTGATAGAAGACTGTACAGTCAGTAGGTTTGATTTGGCATGTGACTAATAGAGGACTGTACAGCCAGGGGTTTGATTTGGCATGTGACTCATAGAGGGCGGTACAGTCAGGGGTTTGATGTGGTCTGTGACTTATAGAGGTTTGTACAGTCAGGGGGTTTGATGTGGCCTGTGGCTGATAGAGGACTGTACAGTCAGGGGCTTGATGTGGTCTGTGACTAATAGAGGACTGTACAGTCAGGGTTTTGATGTGGCATGTGACTCATAGAGGACTGTACAGTCAGGGGTTTGATGTGGCATGTGACTGATAGAAGACTGTACAGACAGGGGTTTGATGTGGCATGTGACTGATAGAGGACTATAAGTCAGGAGATTGATGTGGCATGTCACTGATAGAGGACTGTACAGACAGGGGTTGGATGTGGCATGTGACTGATAGAGGACTGTACAGTCAGGGGGTTTGATGTGGCATGTGACTGATAGCGGACTGTACAGTCAGGGGTTTAATGTGGTCTGTGACTAATAGAGGTTTGTAGAGTCAGGGGTTTGAAGTGGCATGTGATTGATAGAGGACTGTACAATCAGGGGTTTAATGTGGCATGTGATTAATAGAGGACTGTAAAGCCAAGGGTTTGATGTGGCATGTGACTGATAGAGGACTGTACAGTCAGGGGTTTGATATGAACATGTGACTGATAGAGGAGTGTACAGCCAGGGGTTTGATGTGGCATGTGAATGATAGAGGACTGTACAGTTAGTGGTTTGATGTGGCATGTGACTGATAGAGGACTGTACAGTCAGGGGGTTTGATGTGGCATGTGACTGTTAGAGGACTTTACAGTCAGAGGTTTGATGTGGCATGTGACTGATAGAAGACTGTACAGGCAGGGGGTTTGATGTGGCATGTGACTAATAGAGGACTATACAGTCAGGGGTTTGATTTAGCATGTGATTCATAGAGGGCTGTACATTCAGCGGTTTGATGCTGCCTGTGGCTGATAGGGGATTGTACAGTCCGAGGTTTGATGTGGCATGTGACTGACAGAAGACTGTAAAGACAGGGGTTTGATGTGGTGTGTGACTGATTGATGACTGTAAGTCAGGAGTTTGATGTGGCATGTGACTGATATAAGACTGCACAGACAGGGGTTTGATGTGGCATGTGACTGATGGAAGACTGTACAGTAAGGGGGTTTGATGTGGCATGTGAATGAAAGAGGACTGTACAGTCAGGGGTTTGATGTGGTCTGTGACTAATAGAGGTTTGTATAGTCAGGGGTTTGATGTGGCATGTGATTGACAGAGGACTGTACAATCAGGGGTTTAATGTGGCATGTGATTAATAGAGGACTGTACAGTCAGGGGGTTTGATGTGGCATGTGACTGATAGAGGACTGTAAAGTCAGGGATTTGATGTGGCATGTGACTGATAGAGGACTTTACAGTCAGGGGTTTGATGTGGCATGTGACTAATAGAGGTTTGTACAGTCAGGGGGTTTGATGTGGCATTTGACTGATAGAGGACTGTACAGTAAGGGGTTTGATGTGGCATGTGACTGATAGAGGGCTGTACATTCAGGGGTTTGATGTGGCATGTGACTAATAGAGGTTTGTACAGTCAGGGGGTTTGATGTGGCATTTGACTGATAGAGGACTGTACAGTAAGGGGTTTGATGTGGCATGTGACTGATAGAAGACTGTACAGTAAGGGGTTTGATGTGGCATGTGACTGATAGAGGACTATAGAGGACTGTAAAGCCAAGGGTTTGATGTGGCATGTGACTGATAAAGGACTGTACAGTCAGGGGTTTGATGTGAACATGTGACTGATAGAGGAGTGTACAGCCAGGGGTTTGATGTGGTCTTTGACTAATAGGGGTTTGTACAGTCAGGGGGTTTGATGTGGCCTGTGGCTGATAGAGGACTGTACAGTCAGGGGCTTGATGTGGTCTGTGACTAATAGAGGACTGTACAGTCAGGGGCTTGATGTGGCATGTGACTAATAGAAGACTGTAAAGATAGGGGTTTGATGTGGTGTGTGACTGATAGAGGACTGTACAGACAGGGGTTGGATGTGGCATGTGACTGTTAGAGGACTGTACAGTAAGGGGTTTGATGTGGCATGTGATTGATAGAGGACTGTACAGTCAGGGGGTTTGATGTGACATGTGGCTGATAGAGGATTGTACAGTCAGGGGTTTGATGTGGCATGTGACTGATAGAGAACTGTACAGTCAGGGGTTTAATGTGGCATGTGACTGATAGAGGACTGTACAGTCAGGGGTTTGATGTGGCATGTGACTGATAGAGGACTGTACAGACAGGGGTTTGATGTGGTTTGTGACTGATAGAGGACTGTACAGTCAGGGGTTTGATGTGGCATGTGACTGATAGAGGACTGTACAGTCAGGAGGTTTGATGTGACATGTGACTTATAGAGGACTGTACAGAGTCAGGGGGTTTGATGTGACATGTGACTGACAGAGGACTGTACAGCCAGGGGTTTGATGTGGCATGTGACTGACAGAGGACTGTACAGTCAGGGGGTTTGATGTGGTCTGTGACTGATAGAGGACTGTACAGTCGGGGGTTTGATGTGACATGTGGTTGACAGAGGACTGTACAGTTAGGGGTTTGATGTGGCATGTGACTGACAGAGGACTGTACAGCCAGGGGTTTGATGAGGCATGTGACTAATAGAGGACTATACAGTCAGGGGTTTGATTTGGCATGTGACTCATAGAGGGCTGTACATTCAGCGGTTTGATGTTGCCTGTGGCTGATAGGGGATTGTACAGTCAGAGGTTTGATGTGGTCTGTGACTAATAGAGGTTTGTAGAGTCAGGGGTTTGAAGTGGCATGTGATTGATAGAGGACTGTACAATCAGGGGTTTAATGTGGCATGTGATTAATAGAGGACTGTAAAGCCAAGGGTTTGATGTGGCATGTGACTGATAGAGGACTGTACAGTCAGGGGTTTGATATGAACATGTGACTGATAGAGGAGTGTACAGCCAGGGGTTTGATGTGGCATGTGAATGATAGAGGACTGTACAGTTAGTGGTTTGATGTGGCATGTGACTGATAGAGGACTGTACAGTCAGGGGGTTTGATGTGGCATGTGACTGTTAGAGGACTTTACAGTCAGAGGTTTGATGTGGCATGTGACTGATAGAAGACTGTACAGGCAGGGGGTTTGATGTGGCATGTGACTAATAGAGGACTATACAGTCAGGGGTTTGATTTAGCATGTGATTCATAGAGGGCTGTACATTCAGCGGTTTGATGCTGCCTGTGGCTGATAGGGGATTGTACAGTCCGAGGTTTGATGTGGCATGTGACTGACAGAAGACTGTAAAGACAGGGGTTTGATGTGGTGTGTGACTGATTGATGACTGTAAGTCAGGAGTTTGATGTGGCATGTGACTGATATAAGACTGCACAGACAGGGGTTTGATGTGGCATGTGACTGATGGAAGACTGTACAGTAAGGGGGTTTGATGTGGCATGTGAATGAAAGAGGACTGTACAGTCAGGGGTTTGATGTGGTCTGTGACTAATAGAGGTTTGTATAGTCAGGGGTTTGATGTGGCATGTGATTGACAGAGGACTGTACAATCAGGGGTTTAATGTGGCATGTGATTAATAGAGGACTGTACAGTCAGGGGGTTTGATGTGGCATGTGACTGATAGAGGACTGTAAAGTCAGGGATTTGATGTGGCATGTGACTGATAGAGGACTTTACAGTCAGGGGTTTGATGTGGCATGTGACTAATAGAGGTTTGTACAGTCAGGGGGTTTGATGTGGCATTTGACTGATAGAGGACTGTACAGTAAGGGGTTTGATGTGGCATGTGACTGATAGAGGGCTGTACATTCAGGGGTTTGATGTGGCATGTGACTAATAGAGGTTTGTACAGTCAGGGGGTTTGATGTGGCATTTGACTGATAGAGGACTGTACAGTAAGGGGTTTGATGTGGCATGTGACTGATAGAAGACTGTACAGTAAGGGGTTTGATGTGGCATGTGACTGATAGAGGACTATAGAGGACTGTAAAGCCAAGGGTTTGATGTGGCATGTGACTGATAAAGGACTGTACAGTTAGGGGTTTGATGTGAACATGTGACTGATAGAGGAGTGTACAGCCAGGGGTTTGATGTGGTCTTTGACTAATAGGGGTTTGTACAGTCAGGGGGTTTGATGTGGCCTGTGGCTGATAGAGGACTGTACAGTCAGGGGCTTGATGTGGTCTGTGACTAATAGAGGACTGTACAGTCAGGGGCTTGATGTGGCATGTGACTAATAGAAGACTGTAAAGATAGGGGTTTGATGTGGTGTGTGACTGATAGAGGACTGTACAGACAGGGGTTGGATGTGGCATGTGACTGTTAGAGGACTGTACAGTAAGGGGTTTGATGTGGCATGTGATTGATAGAGGACTGTACAGTCAGGGGGTTTGATGTGACATGTGGCTGATAGAGGATTGTACAGTCAGGGGTTTGATGTGGCATGTGACTGATAGAGAACTGTACAGTCAGGGGTTTAATGTGGCATGTGACTGATAGAGGACTGTACAGTCAGGGGTTTGATGTGGCATGTGACTGATAGAGGACTGTACAGACAGGGGTTTGATGTGGTTTGTGACTGATAGAGGACTGTACAGTCAGGGGTTTGATGTGGCATGTGACTGATAGAGGACTGTACAGTCAGGGGTTTGATGTGGCATGTGACTTATAGAGGACGGCACAGTCAGGAGTTTTGATGTGGCATGTGACTGATAGAGGACTGTACAGTCAGGAGGTTTGATGTGACATGTGACTTATAGAGGACTGTACAGAGTCAGGGGGTTTGATGTGACATGTGACTGACAGAGGACTGTACAGCCAGGGGTTTGATGTGGCATGTGACTGACAGAGGACTGTACAGTCAGGGGGTTTGATGTGGTCTGTGACTGATAGAGGACTGTACAGTCGGGGGTTTGATGTGACATGTGGTTGACAGAGGACTGTACAGTTAGGGGTTTGATGTGGCATGTGACTGACAGAGGACTGTACAGCCAGGGGTTTGATGAGGCATGTGACTAATAGAGGACTATACAGTCAGGGGTTTGATTTGGCATGTGACTCATAGAGGGCTGTACATTCAGCGGTTTGATGTTGCCTGTGGCTGATAGGGGATTGTACAGTCAGAGGTTTGATGTGGCATGTGACTGACAGAAGACTGTAAAGACAGGGGTTTGATGTGGTGTGTGACTGATTGAGGACTGTAAGTCAGGAGTTTGATGTGGCATGTGACTGATATAAGACTGTACAGACAGGGGTTTGATGTGGCATGTGACTGATGGAAGACTGTACAGTAAGGGGGTTTGATGTGGCATGTGACTGAAAGAGGACTGTACAGTCAGGGGTTTGATGTGGTCTGTGACTAATAGAGGTTTGTATAGTCAGGGGTTTGATGTGGCATGTGATTGACAGAGGACTGTACAATCAGTGGTTTAATGTGGCATGTGATTAATAGAGGACTGTACAGTCAGGGGGTTTGATGTGGCATGTGACTGATAGAGGACTGTACAGTCAGGGGTTTGATGTGGCATGTGACTAATAGAGGTTTGTACAGTCAGGGGGTTTGATGTGGCATTTGACTGATAGAGGACTGTACAGTAAGGGGTTTGATGTGGCATGTGACTGATGGAAGACTGTACAGTAAGGGGGTTTGATGTGGCATGTGACTGATAGAAGACTGTACAGTAAGGGGTTTGATGTGGCATGTGACTGATAGAGGACTATAGAGGACTGTAAAGCCAGGGGTTTGATGTGGCATGTGACTGATAAAGGACTGTACAGTCAGGGGTTTGATGTGAACATGTGACTGATAGAGGAGTGTACAGCCAGGGGTTTGATGTGGTCTGTGACTAATAGGGGTTTGTACAGTCAGGGGGTTTGATGTGGCTTGTGGCTGATAGAGGACTGTACAGTCAGGGGCTTGATGTGGTCTGTGTCTAATAGAGGACTGTACAGCCAGGGGCTTGATGTGGCATGTGACTAATAGAAGACTGTAAAGATAGGGGTTTGATGTGGTGTGTGACAGATAGAGGACTGTACAGACAGGGGTTGGATGTGGCATGTGACTGTTAGAGGACTGTACAGTAAGGAGTTTGATGTGGCATGTGATTGATAGAGGACTGTACAGTCAGGGGGTTTGATGTGAAATGTGGCTGATAGAGGATTGTACAGTCAGGGGTTTGATGTGGCATGTGACTGATAGAGGACTGTACTGTCAGGGGTTTGATGTGGCATGTGACTGATAGAGGACTGTACAGTCAGGGGTTTGATGTGGCATGTGACTGATAGAGGACTGTACAGACAGGGGTTTGATGTGGTTTGTGACTGATAGAGGACTGTACAGTCAGGGGTTTGATGTGGCATGTGACTGATAGAGGACTGTACAGTCAGGGGTTTGATGTGGCATGTGACTGATAGAGGACTGTACAGTCAGTTGTTTGATGTGGCATGTGACTGATAGAGGACTGTACAGCCAGGGGTTTGATGTGGCATGTGACTGACAGAGGACTGTACAGCCAGGGGTTTGATGTGGCATGTGACTGACAGAGGACTGTACAGTCAGGGAGTTTGATGTGGTCTGTGACTGATAGAGGACTGTACAGTCGGGGTTTTGATGTGACATGTGGTTGACAGAGGACTGTACAGTCAGGGGTTTGATGTGGCATGTGATTGACAGAGGACTGTACAGCCAGGGGTTTGATGTGGCACGTGACTGATAGAGAACTGTACAGTCAGGGGGTTTGATGTGGCATGTGACTGATAGAGGACTGTACAGTCAGGGGTTTGATGTGGCATGTGACTGATAGAGGACTGTAGAGTCAGGAGGTTTGATGTGACATGTGACTGATAGAGGACTGTACAGGGTAAGGGGGTTTGATGAGACATGTGGCTGACAGAGGACTGTACAGCCAAGGGTTTGATGTGGCATGTAACTGACAGAGGACTGTACAGTCAAGGGGTTTGATGTGGTATGTGACTGATAGAGGACTGTACAGTCGGGGGTTTGATGTGACATGTGGCTGACAGAGGACTGTACAGTCAGGGGGTTTGATGTGGTCTGTGACTGACAGAGGTCTGTACAGTCAGGGGGTTTGATGTGGTCTTTGACTGACAGAGGACTGTACAGTCAGGGGGTTTGATGTGACATGTGGCTGACAGAGGGATGCAAGGTCACAAAAAAGTAGCACACACAATAGCAGCCTCCTTATATACCCGATTAAAAGGGACTGCAAATGTTCTGCTTTGTCAGTGAGGGGGTGAGAGGGTTCTTTTGTAGGTCCATAGGCTGTTTCCTGCCAGCGCAAAGATGCTGCTGCTTTGTATATTAATTTATAGCAGAATTAAGAATCTTAAAAGGGACAGAAAATGCCTTGAGATTTTAACATAAAGGGCTAGATTATAATTGGAGAGCTAATTTATTGCACGCCCGCAAACGGGAAAATTCACCCGTTTATGGGTGCACGATAAATAACCAGCCATTACAAGTGGCTGACTATTGCTACCGCAAGCTCACGGTAGCAATTATCGCTTCAAACATTAACCTATGGTTAATTTTCTAAATGTCCCCCAAAATAAAGTGTTTGTTTTCCTTTTTGTTAAAAAAAAATATGAACAGCTTTCTTTTCTTTTCTTTAAAAAAACTTCACAAAGCAATTTTATGGGGTTAAAGTCAGCGGCTGGGGGGTTGTTAGAAAAGAAATGGCCCTAGAATGTCCCTTAACATAGCGATCTATGGGGACTGTGTGTTCCCTGTAAATATATATCATATACATATTTATTTAAGTGTTAATGTGTGTATACTTAGTATACTTAGTTGAAAGCATATCTACAGTAGGTAGGATCAAGAGCAGCAATGTATTACTTGGAACTAGCTGCTGATGGGTGGCTGCACACAAATGCCTCTTCTGATTGGCTCACCAGAAGGGTTCAGCTAGCTTCCAGTAGTGCATTGCCGCTGCTTCAGCAAAGGATACCAAGAGAATGAAGCAAATTAGATAATAGAAGTAAATTGGAAAGTTGTTTAACCCCTTAATGACCGAGGACGTGCAGGGTACGTCCTCAAAAAAAAGGCAGTTAACGCCTGAGGACGTACCCTGCACGTCCTCGGTGTGGAAAGCAGCTGGAAGCGATCCTGCTCGCTTCCAGCTGCTTTCCGGTTATTGCAGTGATGCCTCGATATGGAGGCATCCTGCAATAACCTCACATGGCCATCCGATGCAGAGAGAGCCACTCTGTGGCCCTCTCTGCACCGGACATCGATGGCCGGTATCGTTGGTGGGTGGGAGCCGAATTGGGAGGCGGGTGGGCGGCCATCGGTGTGCCACGTGATGTCACGGGGGCGGGATCGGGGGCGGGACCGTCGGGGGCGCGCACGGGCGCGCGCGCGTGCACGGAGGGTGTCGGGCGGGCGCGTGCACGGGGCGGGAGCGGGTGGGAACCGCTACACTACGGAAAATCATTTCATAAAACCTGCCTAATCTTGTTTGTGCAAAAGCACAAAAAGCGATCGTGGAGGGGTGGGGGGGTTGGTTTGTGTGTGGGGAAGCTACACTACAGAAAATTTCAACAAATTAAAAAAACAAACCATTTTTTTCTTCTAAACTGGGTACTGGTAGACAGCTGCCAGTACCCAAGATGGCGCCCATTAAGTTAGAGTGGGAGGGGATAGAGCTGTTTGGGGGGGGGGGATCAGTGAGGTTGGGGGCTAAGGGGGGATAGTACACAGCAGCATATGTAAATATGCTTTAAAAAAATCATTAAAAAAAAATATATATAGCTTTTATTTTAGTACTGGCAGACTTTCTGCCAGTACTTAAGATGGCGGGGACAATTGTGGGGTGGGGGAGGGAAGAGAGCTGTTTGGGAGGGATCAGGGGGTCTGATGTTTTAGGTGGGAGGCTGAGCTCTACACTAAATCTAATATTAACCTTGCAAGCTCCCTACAAGCTACCTAATTAACCCCTTCACTGCTAGCCATAATACACGAGTGATGCGCAGCGGCATTTAGCGGCCTTCTAAATACCAAAAAGCAACGCCAAAGCCATATATGTCTGCTATTTCTGAACAAAGGGGATCCCAGAGAAGCATTTACAACCATTTGTGCCATAACTGCACAAGCTGTTTGTAAATGATTTCAGTGAGAAACCTAAAATTGTGAAAAATTTTACGTTTTTTTTAATTTGATCGCATTTGGCGGTGAAATGGTGGCATGAAATATACCAAAATGGGCCTAGATCAATACTTGGGGTTGTCTACTACACTACACTAAAGCTAAAATTAACCCTACACACTACACTAAAGCTAAAATTAACCCTACAAGCTCCCTACATGCTCCCTAATTAACCCCTTCACTGCTGGGCATAATACACGTGTGGTGCGCAGTGGCATTTAGTGGCATTCTAATTACCAAAAAGCAACACCAAAGCCATATAAGTCTGCTATTTCTGAACAAAGGGGATCACAGAGAAGAATTTACAACCATTTGTGCCATAATTGCACAAACTATTTGTAAAGAATTTCAGTGAGAAACCTAAAGTTTGTGAAAAAAATTGTGAAAAAGTGAACGATTTTTTTTATTTGATCGCATTTGGCGGTGAAATGGTGGCATGAAATATACCAAAATTGGCCTAGATCAATACTTTGGGTTGTCTACTAAAAAAAAATATATACATGTCAATGGATATTCAGGGATTCCTGAAAGATATTAGTGTTTTAATGTAACTAGCGCTAATTTTGAAAAAAAAGTGGTTTGCAAATAGCAAAGTGCTACTTGTATTTATGGCCCTATAACTTACAAAAAAAGCAAAGAAGATGTAAACATTGGGTATTTCTAAACTCAGGACAAAATTTAGAAACTATTTAGCATAGGTGTTTTTTGGTGGTTGTAGATGTGTAACAGATTTTGGGGGTCAAAGTTAAAAAAAGTTTTTTTTTTTTCAATTTTTCCTCATATTTTATAATTTTTTTATAGTAAATTATAAGATATGATGAAAATAATGGTATCTTTTGAAAGTCCATTTAATGGCGAGAAAAACGCTATATAATATGTGTGGGTACAGTAAATGAGTAAGAGGAAAATTACAGCTAAACACAAACACCGCAAAAATGTAAAAATAGCCTTGGTCCCAAACGGACAGAAAATGGAAAAGTGCTGCGGTCATTAAGGGGTTAAAAGGACCTGTATCTGAATCATGAAAGAAAAACTTTTGTGAACGTTGCTCTGTGTCCCTTAGACTTTTGTTCCCTGTTTAAATGCCTTTATTTAGCTTTTTCTCCATAGAGTCACTTGTCCTTGCTTCTTAAAGCTGCTTAGCACAAACAGAAGCACAAGTGTCTGGAGTGCTTTAAGCAGATTTAACATTAGACTAAGCTGTCTGTGAAGAGATTTCATCTGATACTTTTCACTGTATTTCCCTTAATTACAAACACATATTAAAAATATAGCTGCAAGCAGCAATAGAGGTGGCCAGCGCTTTATTTTTGCAATGCCATATAAGTAGTTATGTCACAAAATAAAGCTATATAACTACTGTTTACAGTTCTAACATAAGCATTTGGAAAAAAAACACATTTTCAAAATGTTTGTGTTTTTTTAAAATGGCTGCCACACCATATGACCTATACTTTCAACATGAACAAATCTAACTAGGTGACAATATATGGTTATACAGCAAATTTCACAGTTTTAACATAAGCGGTTGGAAAGAAAACACAGTTTCAAAAGTTTTGCGTAAACCAATATGGCTGCCACAGCTTGTGACTAATTCCTTCAACATGAACAACTGTGATTCTAGGTCACAATATAAGACTGTACAGCAAATTTCACAGTTCTTACATAAGCGGTTGCAGAGAAAATAGACTTTTGAAATTTTCGCGTAAACCAAGATGGCTGCCCGATCGTAAGATATACAGCCTCTATATTATGCACAATAGTGCTCACTATAGATGTCAATAAACATGGCAAAAATAAAGCATTTTTGTAAAACGTTTTTGTTTTATTATTAATTTAAATATATTGTTAAGCAATTTTGAACAATTCAAATGGCTGCCAAACCACATGACGTATCAACTTCTCTTGAACAAATCTGAATGTTAGTCATAAGATAACTCTATAAACAAAATGTCAAGTCTGTCCCATAAGCGGTTTCTGAGAAGATTTTTATAGTTTTTAAAAATGGCGCATACGAAACAAAATGGCCACCAAGCTATGCAATGTATGGCTTTCAAATTGCACATACTAATGCTCACTATAGACCTCTACAATTTGCAGAAGTTTCATGAAAATTTGCAAATGTTTTATTTCACGAAGGCGATTGCGCAATGCGAATTTTAACTGCAATATTGTCTTTAAGGGTTATGACTATGTCTAATCATGTGTCTATTACACTGTAATAGTGTGAAATATTGTAAAACTAATGTATAAAGTGCAAAATTACGCAATTAAATGGCGATAAAAAGGTTAATGTCTCACAGCAGCCATGTTGATTATGGAAAAATCGCAGTTTGAACAAACTTGGTAGAGGACCTTGCAAGGAGCATATGTGCAAAATTGCGCGTCATTGCACTAAGCGGTTTAGGAGAAGAAGATGTTTGAATATTTTTGCAAAATGCAAGATGGCTGCCACATCATGTGACCAAGGCACTTCTCTTGAGCAATAGCAATTTCAGGTCATAGTAGCACTAAGCACAGCGAGTTTCAAAGTTGTAACATAAGCAGTTTCAGAGCTAAAGATTTTTAAGCGTTTGACGAAATTTGTCTAATGTCTCACAGCAGCCATGTTGATTATGGAAAAATCGCAATTTTACCAATCTTGGTAGAGGACCTTGCAAGGAGCATACGTGCAAAATTGCGCTTTATTGCACTAAGCTGTTTAAGAGAAGAAGATGTTTAAAGATTTTCGCAAAATGCAAGATGGTTGCTACATCATGTGACCAAGTTACTTCTGTTGAGCAATGGAAAATCTAGGTCATAGCATCACTAAGCACATCAAGTTTCAAAATTGCAACATAAGCAGTTCCAGAGCTAAAGATTATTAAGCAGTTCTCGAAATTTGTCGCAAAAAACAATATGGCTGCGTAACCTTATGACCTATGAGTTCAATATTGCATGAGATGTAGCATTGCAATAGGCTGTACCAGCATACCTGATTTCAAGAGTTTAGCATAAGTAATTTGTGTTTTGTGAGCAATTGACTCAAAAGAGGAAGTATTGAATTACAAATAATTACGATAAACATAAAACCGATATTGCTGCCGCATCATGTGACTGATTCTCTCCTAATGAGCAATTATGAATCTAGGTAACAATATAAGACTGTATAGCAAATTTCACAGTTCTTACATAAGCGGTTGCAGAGAAAATAGACTTTCGAAATTTTTGCGTAAACCAAGATGGCTGCCCGATCGTAAGATATACAGCCTCCATATTACGCACAATAATAATACATGACTATGTGTAATCATGTGTCTATTACATTGTAATATTGTTAAATATTGTAAAACTAATGTATAAAGTGCAAAATTACGCAATTAAATGGCGATAAAAAGGTTAATGTCTCACAGCAGCCATGTTGATTATGGAAAAATCGCAGTTTGAACAAACTTGGTAGAGGACCTTGCAAGGAGCATATGTGCAAAATTGCGCGTCATTGCACTAAGCGGTTTAGGAGAAGATGTTTGACTATTTTCGCAAAATGCAAGATGGCTGCCACATCATGTGACAAGGCACTTCTCTTGAGCAATAGCAATTTCAGGTCATAGTAGCACTAAGCACAGCGAGTTTCAAAGTTGTAACATAAAGTTTAAAGTTGTAACATAAGCAGTTTCAGAGCTAAAGATTTTTAAGCGTTTGACGAAATTTGTTGCAAAAAGCAATATGGCTGCCAGAGCATGTGACCTATGAGTTCAATTTTGCATGAGATGTAGCACAGCAATAGGCTGTACCAGCATACCTGATTTTAAGAGCTTTGCAAAAACAGTTAAGCAATTATGGGCAATTGAATACAAAGCTTGGCGGAATAAAAAGAATAATAATAAAACTAATAATAATAATAATAATCCGAACAATAACAATAGGTTGTCCTGCAACTTTGTTGCTGGCCAACTAAAAATAGCTGCGTCCCCAAATATAGTTATATGGCTACTTGTTCTGGTAGTAGTTTTTTTCAGCAGGAAAATCAGAGGCTTACAGGGACAGTAAATAATTAGCTACGACTCTGAGTTTATTTGGACTTTTCTTATATTTAATTTATTTTTATTGTGCCAAAAATATATATTTTATGCTTTAGGGATGTGTTATTGTCAATCAATAAAGTTGCGTGTGTAACTGATACGCTAATATGCACAAACATCCATATACTGTATGTTGGAATTTACATTTATACAGCTACAATTTAAACTTTATTCGTGCAAAAAAAAATCTATTTTTTTAATTGAATCTGTTTTATTGAGTTTTAAACAAACAATACAATCAGCAACAAATAGAGACAACAGTAAACATGGTTTGGCATCAAGTAATGCAATACTGCTGTGGGGTCAACAACATTCGGCAGAATAATTCAGACAAAAAGATACATAACTATGCCAGTCATTAGGGAGGATAGAGCAAAAAATACGTGGGTACACAAGAAAGAACAGGAAGGAAGAAAAGACATTTCTTTATAAGATGGTGAGAGTACACCAGCCATCATGCATGGGAATATTCCCCTCCTGACCACTAGGAGGTGGAAATAGACACCCCAACACACCAGAGCTTTAGATCTTTCCCACTTCCCATGATCCTCAGTCATTATCTTTTGCCTCCTTGATAAGGAGTGAGGTGCAAGATCAGATGAGTAAGGCAGCTACATGGTCTTCTTTGCACACTTTTTCTGAGATTTATTACTTAGATGTAAATGCTATTTCTGAGGCTGCCTTTGGCAGGAAAGTTCTGGGGGCCACAATGCCTGAATAGTGACAACCTGCCTTCACTATTTGCCCCCTACATTTACTGTGATCTCGAGGACTCCATGGTTTGGGTATTGATTCCCACACATGATGGCTCATGGACTCTGAAGAAATTAAGAGTCCTTACCTTTTTTTTTGTTCAGTTGGTGGCAGTACTTGTTTTGTACTTTTTTGCCCCACTTTATCTTTCCTGCTTTTCTTTTTCCTCATTTTCTTGGCTACATTTATGACTCAGTGTCAAGGAAAGTGGGGTGGGGGATTTAAAGCTCTGGTGTGTTGGGTGTCTTTTGCCTCCTTCCAATGGCCAGGATGGGAATATTACCACACGTGATGACTCCTGGACTCTCACCATCATGAGAGAAATTAATTTATCACGTAAGCTTAAATTTTGTTTTTGTATCCGTGACTCCACTACCTATAAAAGGAGAAAAAGGCTAATATTCCTAGCGTAGACTTAAAAATTAACTGAGAAAGAAAGAAAAAAAATAAAGTAAGTAGTGACAAAATAAACATCAAGCAGACTATCAGAAGAGACAGAGAGAACAAATGTTTGGGTGTGTGGGAATAATTAATTGTAAGAGGTCTCCCATGTCTATCCCCAGCACAATTGGCTATCTTGATGAATATATTCATACAAATAAAAGTGTAGCAATATGACCGGCTTATTCACTTCCATAAAGGAGTATTCCTCAAAAGTCAAACGTGTGGCTTAGTAAAATAATAAGTAAAACAAGTCAGTTTTAAAATAATATTAGAATCATATAAAATAACTATTTGGTATACTTTTGTGTTGCATTCAAATATTGTAGAATGCTGCATAATCAGCATCCCAATCAATCTACCAAATCCCTAACCCATGAAACAGAGGAGAGTGCTGCACCTTCAGATCCTTGTACAGGAAGCATGCGTATGCATTATCTAGTAGAGAAGCATGTTTGCTTTTAGTTATTGCGTATGTAGGATGTGTGTTTTGTTTACAGAACAGAAAAATACATGACAAAATGTAAAGTTTGCTTCTGTTATCTGTGTCAGTCCCACTAAATATTCCTTTTACACTTACAGTATCATGGAATAGAACATACACGAGCCTACTGTGGCAGACATGAAGTGCTGCTCTAAACTTATAGCAATGCTTCATTAAAAGTCAGTTTTCATAAGTAATTATATCCCTATCTATCTATATTTATCTATCTATATATCTCTATCTATCTATATATCTCTATCTATCCATCCATCTATCTATATGTATCTATCTATATACTGTATCTCTATCTATCTATGTATATATATCTATCTATATATCTATGTATATATCGCTAACTATGTATCTATCCATCCATCTATTTTTATTTATCTATCTATATACTGTATCTCTATCTATGTATATATCTCTATCTATCTATGTGTATATCTCTATCTATCTATCTATCTATCCATCTATATTTATCTATCTATATATCTCTATCTATCTATGTATATATCTCTATCTATGTATAAATCCATCTATCTATATGTATCTATCTATATACTGTATCTATATCTATCTATGTATGTATATATCTCTATCTATCCATCTATCTATATTTATCTATCTATATATCTCTATCTATCTATGTATATATCTCTATCTATCTCTCTATCTATATCTATCTATATTTATCTATGTATATATCTCTATCAATCTATCTATCTATCTATGTATACATCTCTATCTATGTATATATCTCTATCTATGTATATATCTCTATCTATCTATCTTTGTATATATATATATATATATATATATATATTTATATATATTTATCTATCTATGTATATATCTCTATCTATCTATCTATATATCTCTATCTATCTATCTATCTATCTAAATTTATCATTCTATATATCTCTATCTATCTATATTTATCTATCTATATATCTCTATCTCTATCTATGTATATATCTCTATCTATGTATATATCTCTATCTATCTATGTATATATCTCTATTTATCTATTTATATCTATCTATGTATATATCTCTATCATCTATCTATCTATCTATCTATATCTATATATGTATATATCTCTATCATATATCTATCTATCTATATCTATCTATGTATATATCTCTATCTATCATCTATCCATCTATCTATCTATCATCTATCTATCTATCTATCTCTCTATCTATGTATATATCTCTATCTATCATATATCTATCTATCTATCTATCTATCTATCTATCTATCTATCTATCTATCTATCTATCATGAATTGGACAGAAATAAAAAGAATCATTAGCAAACCATAAAAATGTAAAGCTAATTCATTCATTACTTTTGCTATAGTTCAAAGAGCATTAAAGTGCATTAAGGAAGTCATCTGATGCTTTATAGCAACAACATCTCATTTTATTGTCACATGTATCTCTTGCCTTTGGTGTCTTTTGTTCACAAAGAGAGCTTCAGACTGAGTGCCAACACACTTCCTCTCTTGACCTTGACATGGGCTAATGATTGGAGGCTATGTACATATGACACTTGTGATTGGTTTACTGGCTGTGTTACTCCATTAGTTATTTGAAACTAATTTTATGTGCAGGGGTCATGTCATACAGGACATTAAAGTCATTTTCAATTCCATTGCTAATGCACAGAGAATGTAAAGGCAAATATTTCTTCAATAAGCAACAATTTTCTGTTTTGTACAGTTTAATAGGTAATCATAGTATAAAATATACTAATTCCACTGCCCCACATAAAGAGTAATGATAATACTCTCCAATAAAACATAGAGTATGCAAGACTTACCTGTATTCCTACACACATGCACTTCAGCTAGCCCCCCCCCCCCACTCAGAAAGTGTGCACATTTCACTGTTCATGAACTTCCAATCAAACTGAGCCATCCTCTCTATGTGACTGCATGGCTCAGTGGTAGCTATGACAACCGGGAAAGCTTCTTTCCCATGCTGATAGCAGGCGATATATCAGCAACTGTACAATTAGAAGACTATTTGTATAAATAGTTATAGTAGTATTGCCTGCTCCAGAAATACACTGTAAATGTAAACTATTATTGGAATAGAGAGAGAGAGCGAGAGAGAGAATACATGGATATATCTATACTTATTTATTGTGTATCAGTATATTAAAAATGTATAATGCTGTGCGTAATTAATATTGTTAAATACTATTACTCCCCCATATAAACTGTACAGTGTGTACTACTGCAACTGTGCCCTAGAGGACAGATTAGCAGAGTTGGTATACTGGTTTCTATTGGATGCTTGGTTACCATGTCACAGCACTTCTAAATGGGAAATAGTTGGTGTGAAGCTTACTCTACTGTCTAAGCAGCAAGTCAATTCTGATTAGTCTAGGTAGTAAGAGGAATAAAACATAAAAATATGAATACAGAAAAGATAAATAGAGACTTTATAGCAGCACTCTTCCTTTAAACACTGACCACTTATCTATCAGTCCACATAGTAAGAAAGTCTAAGTACAGTAGAAAAGTAACTATCCTACTATGTGGACTGACAGATAAGTGTATTATAGAACAGTATAAAGTGCTGCTCATTAGTATCTAATATACTTTTTGTGTGTCTTTGCTATTTTGTAGTAAATATCAGTGCATTGTCATTTAAGATTACTTTCTCATTGGATATTTAATAAAAAGAGAACGCACAAAGTGTTAAACAACAATCTGGAGAAAAAGTAAACAATACCATTTTTTTCATATTACTTAATAAGTTTATTGTGTTCAGATTTCTTTTGCCTGTCTCTTTTGTGAACATTTATGTTCAGCACCTCACACATGGACAGTTCCCTAAACCTCCATCTTTCTGCTGTACAGTTGCTGTGGCTGTGCTGGTTTAGACCACACATTGTTGTTCAGAGCAACAGCTATTGACTGAGTGCCTTATTGCTTAACAGCAATGACTTATTACTGAGTTATAGGCTGTAGTGGTGCTGCAGACAGAGGAATGTATTAGTCCTTTTAGATAGAGCACAAATATTTGTTCTAAATTTGTTTAATTTGAAAACATATAGACAAATATATATATACATATTATGTGTCTATTAAATCCATTTTATTATATTGTGTATCTTATGTGTATACACATATTTCTGTTTCATAACTATAATTAAAATATTGTTTACTATCTCTGTTTAAACTCTGGAGAGAGATAGGTGAGAGGTATGAGACAATCTGGGGATGGGAAAAAGGTGATGATTGACACAACAAGATGCTGGAACCATAGATACAGGGTATTTCCATTGCTTTATTTTTCCCTCACTTCATCACTGCAAGTTCCTTATCTAAATAATACAAAAATGACATTTTTTTTACATTTATTCCACATCTGTTCATTGTACTCTGGGTTAACAAGTACATTCAATACATTTTTGTAATAAATATGTTATGATGAATACAATAGCACCTACTGCAGAAATACTATAAGAAAATACATCAACATTAATCCATAAATAAATGTAAGTAATACAAACGATGTCAAATTCAGACGGTATACAATATATACATCTGTTTGTTCCTACACAGACACACAATGAAGGTTTCTTTCATTTGTTTTTTTTGCTCAGAAATAAAAGCCTCACAATTTATTTGATAACATTGTTTTTGACGTTGGTGACTACTAATGAGCACTGGTAATGCCATCTTTGACGCTGATGTTTTTTTTCCATTTGGTTTGGGAAGAGATTACGAGTGATGATCACTGCCCCCTCCAACACCTGTGAGCATAAATAGCTGGTGCAGACAGCAGTGTGATCTTAAGCACCCAGCCTCTGTACAGTGGTGAAGCAAGTACCCATCAGGTCACAACACGATCAGCTAGACACACAGAGGCATGTACTCCAGCAGAGCTGATAGACCCAGAAGAGTGAAGTCATTTGACTCTGTGAATACAAATATTGATGAGAATCAGCTCAATAATGAGGTAAAACAATACCCTGTACTTGCTTGCCAGTACTTATTGCTGATATATAATGTAGTATGAAGAGTTTTCTCAATTTTGATAATAAAAAGGTAATTAAAATTATTATATATTCTTATTGAATTGAAATAAAAACACAATAGACAATAGATTAAATAGGTTTAATAAACGTGTTAGATTGGAAATCAAAAATCTCTCTCTCTCTTTGTCTCTCTCTCTTTCTCTCTCTCTTTCTCTCTCTCTCTTTCTCTCTCTCTTTCTCTCTCTCTTTCTCTCTCTCTCTCTTTCTCTCTCTCTTTCTCTCTCTCTCTTTCTCTCTCTCTGTTTCTCTCTCTCTCTTTCTCTCTCTCTCTCTTTCTCTCTCTCTCTTTCTCTCTCTCTTTTATTTTTATATATTCTTTCTTACCAGTCCAGCTAAGAAATGGTTTAATAAATCTACTATGTATTAAGCAGGACTTTAAACTTTTCTTGAAGGTTTGATATGAATGTTAAAAAAAAAAAAAAAAAAGTTGTGAAAAAACTACTGTACTTGTTTTTGCATTATTTATTCTCGTGCTATGTTTATATTCTGTATTTTGTTATTTATATATTATTATTTTCTAAATATAGTTCATTATACAAAGTGAGATTTTTTAATGTTGAAAACTAGTACATTTTTCAGGTAGAAATAAATATATTTAAGGAAATTAAAGTGAGGCTCTTAAGGTTATTTACCCCAAAAAAGTATAGTTTTATTACATTGGATACTTGTTCTGTGGAGCCAATAAAATACCAAATGTATCAGGTAATTTGTGGAATTGAATTGAATTGTATTGTGTAATTAGACTAGTTGCATTTAGTGACATGGAGCTGTCTAGTTGTTGTGTAGTGCTTTCCTGTTTATCATATTGCCTTTGCTGTGCCATTTACTCCGGCACCAATCATCTTTATTAATTTATTGTAGCATGTTGCAAGGTCATTGTTTAAGATCCTGTAAGATACACAACAGAATCTCTTAGGGCAGTAGAAATACACAATAGTTATAAATGGAAAAGTGGGCAAAATAATTAATAGAATTTCATTACAATTTTTAGCTGTGCATAGTTAAACATTTTATAGGAAATTCAATGTGAGTTTTATGTTCCTTTAAACCACAAACTACTTGCTTTCCTGTACTTTATTCTACCCATAGAATATATTACAGAAACTTCTGTTCCTTCATTGTTTTACAACAGCCCATTGTGCAGTGTTTTTAAGAGCTTTATTTCTTGCTCAGTAATATCAGTATAATTTAATTAGCCACTATGCACAGAGTATGTCTGGTATACAATACCTATCAAGTTACCAACATCAAACAGATCCGTAATGGCTTCATTGTAAATCTATCATATTTTTACGTCAATGTTTTTATCTTCTAAAAGACATGTTTTGTAGTGAAAGATAGATAGATTTATAGATAGATTGATTTATAGATAGATAGATTTATAGATATATAGATAGATATATAGATAGATAGTTTTATAGATAGAGATATATAGATAGATTTATAGATAGATATATAGATGTATAGATAGATGTATGTATAGATAGATAGATAGATTTATAGATAGATCGATTTATAGATAAATAGATAGATGTATAGGTAGATACATTTATAGATAGAAATAGATAGATTTATAGATTCACATACATTGAAAGATGAGATATAGATAGATAGATAGATAGACAGACAGACAGACAGACGCAGAGAAATTGATAGATTCACAGACATAGATAGAAACAAATACAGATAAATACAGAGAGATAGATTATACATATATATTTATATATAGAATTATATATATATATATAGATAGATAGACAGACATACAGAGATAGATACATTCAGAAACATAGATAGATACAGAGAAAGATAGATATGAAAATAGATAGGTAGACAATACAATAGATAGATGATACAATAGATATACAAATAAGTAAAGGATACAATAGATAGATAGATAGAAACATGATACAGTAGATAGATACAGAGATAGATAGATAGATAGATAGATAGATAGATACATAGATAGATACAGAGATACATAGATAAATAGATAGATACATACATAGATAGATAGATAGTTAGATAAATTATACAGTAGATAGGTAGGTAGATAGATAGTTAGAAAAATGATACAGAAAATAGATAGGTAGATAGATGATAGATAGACAGATAGATAGATAGTTATTTAGATAAATTATAGAGAGATAGATAGATAGATAGATAGATAGATAGATAGACAGGTAGATAGAAAACAAGTCACAATGGAGTCAATCACAATACTGTGGAAAATTATTTATCTACAAGACTCCCCAAAGACTTTCATAGAGATTTTTGTAAAATAACAATTAGATACACTTGTGTGATCAGCCCCAATATGAGTCATATTGTTAAATGCACCATGTGAGCTGTAATCCAGTGCTAGTTGTACAGAACTATACTAATCTTATGCTGTTATAGGTTTTAACATGAATAAGCATAAAGATTATTCTAGTGCCCAGTCATTTATATCACTGTTCCTACTCCTACAAAGGCTGCAATTATTATTATCGTTTATTTGTAGAGCGCCAACAGATTCTACAGCGCTAATCATTTTACACTATCTTATCTGTCTAGATTTGGGTATAATTCATCATCTTTATTAATTGCACTGCCCCAAATGGATCAATTAGTTTCAAAAACATTCTTGTATGATTGAATCATGATGATGAGAGAAACTAGCTCAGGATCTAGTAGGTGTCCTCTTCTCTATATATCTGTAACAAAAGGTATTCAGTACAAATACTGATAGCTTTGCCTCAACCTTAGCTTTATTTTCTCCTGTGAAACAGCAGTATTCTATTGTAATCCCATACAGTAACATAGCAGAACAGACTTTTATTAAACATCTTAAAAAGCAGCTGACAGACTGACCAGGATACAGGATATTTTGACAGAAATAAACATATAAAATATATTAAACCTATTTTTTCTTATTTACAATTACAGTAACAAGTGTATGTTTAGAATTGTATTTCTTTAGCACAATATATTATCTAATTACTATGGTTCAGGCTAAGAAATAGAACTCTTCATACGTTTGTTCCAGCCCACAATGTTTACAACAATGTTCCCAAACGTAAAGGGACAGTCAACTCCAAAATTGTTATTGTTTAAAAAAATAGATAACGCCAGGGCCGTCTTTAACACAGGGCAAAAGGGGCAGCTGCCCAGGGCCCAGTCTCTGTTGAGGGGCCCAAGAGTCCTAAAAAAAAAATTGGAACTGGGGAACACACACATTCAGTCCTAAAACTGTCACAGTCAAAAGTACTCTGCTTATATTTAAAAAAAAAAAAACTGTGCCAGACCGTGCCGGTGTCATGTGACATGCCAAGCTATTGCCATGTGCTGTTTTAGATGTGCACTGCGCAGCACTGAATGCAAAGCCCTAACTCGGCATCCAGCCATTCTCACTGCATCAGAAAATGTCCTACTGGGGTTACCACTGTTACCAGGTAACTGTTCTGGTGGTGGGGATTGTTTCTGGGTAGGGCTGACTGTAGGTGCCTGCGGCAGAAAGCTGGAGCGGCAGGCACATGAGGATTTGATCATCTGTGCAGCTGCATACACTGCTCTCTTCAGTCTTGAGGCTGTGTGACTCATCTCACACTGTATCCATGCAGCCTTGGGCAGACAGCATCCAGTCTGCTGGTCCCTTTAGCCCTGCTCTTTCTGCTGTGGCCCTAAGATCAACTAACAGAAGTTTGTTTGGGGAACAGTGCTTTGTAGAAAGGTGTCAGTGGGAAGAATAAGTGAGTGCCCACACGCCCCTCCCCATGCAGCATTGTCTAGTGCAGGGTGAGAGAGAACTTGTTCCTAGCAAAGAAAGTGTGCTACTGTGGTTGATGTATAGTGTCAGGCTGATACTTCACACATTAATGTAAGGTTTATTTTTTATAGCTTTTGTTTTCTCTCTGTCTCAGATTTTACAGCTTCCCATAGTAGTTCTGCTGTTCCAGTCAGTAAACATATATTTGTCTGCACCTCCATGCTTCCTCTTCAGTCTTTACCTTGCTTTGCTCCTGTTGGCTGCCCTAAATCTCTTTAACCAGCTAACCTCACACCAGAATCACATTCAAAAGAATATTAAATGAATCCACAGTGGAGGAATGTATATATTTATTTACTTATTAGTACTGCTTAGGTCCAGTTTCACAAATTGCAATTTATTTCATTTTTTTTTAAATGATTAGTCCAGCAGTGGATGATCCACTGCTGGGCTAATATTTTTTTTTTTTATATAAAATAAATTGATTTGGTTGTTTTCTGGGATGTTGGGGTGGAGAGCGAAATTGTATGGGGGCCAAGAACATTTTTGCCCAGGGTCCAGTCAATATTAAATATTAAAGACGGCCCTGGATAACGCCTTTACTACCCATTCCCCAGCTTTGCACAACCAACATTGTTATATTAATATACTTTTTTAACATTCAAACCTCTACATTTCTGCCTGTTTCTAAGCCACTATAGACAGCCTCTTATCACATGTTTTTTTTATTAGGTTTTCACAACAAGAGACTGACTGCTAATCCATGTGGGCCACATAGATAACATTGTGCTCACGTCCAGGAGTTGTGGCTAACACTGCACTAATTGGCTAAAATGCAAGTCAATAGATAATAAATAAAAATTCATGTGATAAGGGGGTTGTCAAAAGCGGCTTAGATACAAGGTAATCACAGAGGTAAAAAGTATATTAATATTACTGTGTTGTTTATGCAAAACTGGGGATTGGGTAATAAAGGGATTATCTATATTTTTAAACAATAACAATTTGGAGTTGACTGTCCCTTTTATACACAGCAATTGCCAGAAGCTTATATATACACATGCAATTGGCAGAAGCTTATATACACATGCAATTGGCAGAAGCTTATATATACACATGCAATTGGCAGAAGCTTATATATACATGCAATTGCCAGAAGCTCATATATACACATGCAATTGGCAGAAGCTTATATATACACATGCAATTGCCAGAATCTTATATACACATGCAATTGGCAGAAGCTTATATTTACACATGCAATTGGCAGAAGCTTATATATACAGGCAATTGGCAGAAGCTTATATATACACATGCAATTGCCAGAAGCTTATATATACACAGGCAATTCCCAGAAGCTCATATATACACATGCAATTGGCAGAAGCTTATATAGACATATGCAATTGCCAGAAGCTTATATATACACAGGCAATTCCCAGAAGCTCATATATACACATGCAATTGGCAGAAGCTTATATATACACATGCAATTGGCAGAAGCTTATATATACACATGCAATTAGCAGAAGCTCATATATACACATGCAATTGGCATAAGCTTATATATACACATACAATTGGCAGAAGCTTATATATACACATACAATTGCCTTTATTTCATTTTCTGCTGCATTTCTACTTCTCCAAACCATAACCCTCAACTGAACTAAAAGATGAGACGGACAAATAAAGTAAAAAACTGTAAAAACTTACGTAAAGGGACAATAAAGCCAAAATAAAGTTTCAAGGTTCAGATAGAGCAGCAGTTTTAAGACACTTTGCAATTTACATCCATTATAACATTTTGCACAGTCTTTTTATATTCACACTTTCTGGGGAACAAGATACTACTGAGCATGTGCACAAGCTCACAGGGTTTATGTATGCTAGTCTGTGATTGGCTGATGTATGTCACATGGTACAGGGGGCCAGAAAATGGAAGAAAAATAAATTTGTCAGAAAAAAATCTGCTGCTTATTTTAAATTCAGAGTAAGTGTAATTGTCTTGTTTTTTTATTATGCCCTTGTTAATTATGTAATTCTACTGCATTGAGTGGTCCTTTAATAAATGAAATTGACACATGCATGTCTCAATATACTGTCATGTAAAGGAGCTACTGTATCTTTCAACAAAAAATACAAAGAGAAGGAATAAATTTCACAATACAAGTAAATTGGAACATTTTCAATGTCCTGCTCTATCTGAATTGGGAAATTTTAATTGTCTTCCATGCCACAATTTTGTCATTCAAGTTTTAAACATAGACTTGCTTATTAAAATTGTGAGTCACTAAATGACAACTCTTTTTATATATTGTCAAATCATTTTAAAATTATGCAATGTACAAATTAATAACATCTAAACAATGTGATAAGAATTCTTTTTTTGCTTAACATAAAACAACATGAAGGGAAGTTTAAGTTAGAATCTACAGAAGTGGTTGTTGCAGTGCCTGGGATCTCTGCTGCGTCCCTCTGGGTGACCGGTTATTTGCATTACGTCTAGCAGTTGCAGTGCCTGGGATCTCTGCTGTGTCCCTCTGGGTGACCGGTTATTTGCATTACGTCTAGCAGTTGCAGTGCCTGGGATCTCTGCTGTGTCCCTCTGGGTGACCGGTTATTTGCATTACGTCTAGCAGTTGCAGTGCCTGGGATCTCTGCTGTGTCCCTCTGGGTTACCAGTTATTTGCATTATGTCTAGCGGTTGCAGTGCCTGGGATCTCTGCTGCGTCCCTCTGGGTGACCGGTTATTTGTATTACGTCTAGCGGTTGCAGTGCCTGGGATCTCTGCTGTGTCCCTCTGGGTGACCGGTTATTTGCATTATGTCTAGCGGTTGCAGTGCCTGGGATCTCTGCTGTGTCCCTCTGGGTGACCGGTTATTTGCATTAAGTCGAGCGGTCGCAGTGCCTGGGATCTCTGCTGTGTCCCTCTGGGTGACCGGTTATTTGCATTACATCTAGCGGTCGCAGTGCCTGGGATCTCTGCTGTGTCCCTCTGGGTGACCGGTTATTTGCATTATGTCTAGCGGTTGCAGTGCCTGGGATCTCTGCTGTGTCCCTCTGGGTGACCGGTTATTTCCATTATGTCTAGCGGTTGCAGTGCCTGGGATCTCTGCTGTGTCCCTCTGGGTGACCGGTTATTTGCATTACGCCTAGCAGTTGCAGTGCCTGGGATCTCTGCTGTGTCCCTCTGGGTGACCGGTTATTTGCATTATGTCTAGAGGTTGCAGTGCCTGGGATCTCTGCTGTGTCCCTCTGGGTGACCGGTTATTTGCATTATGTCTAGCGGTTGCAGTGCCTGAGATCTCTGCTGTGTCCCTCTAGGTGACCGGTTATTTGCATTATGTCTAGCGGTTGCAGTGCCTGGGATCTCTGCTGTGTCCCTCTGGGTGACCGGTTATTTGCATTATGTCTAGCGGTTGCAGTGCCTGGGATCTCTGCTGTGTCCCTCTGGGTGACCGGTTATTTGCATTATGTCTAGCGGTTGCAGTGCCTGGGATCTCTGCTGTGTCCCTCTGGGTGACCGGTTATTTGCATTACATCTAGCGGTCGCAGTGCCTGGGATCTCTGCTGTGTCCCTCTGGGTGACCGGTTATTTGCATTACGTCTAGCGGTCGCAGTGCCTGGGATCTCTGCGGTGTCCCTCTGGGTGACCGGTTATTTGCATTACGTCTAGCGGTTGCAGTGCCTGGGATCTCTGCTGTGTCCCTCTGGGTGACCGGTTATTTGCATTACGTCTAGCGGTTGCAGTGCCTGGGATCTCTGCTTTGTCCCTTTGGGTGACCGGTTATTTGCATCACGTCTAGCGGTTGCAGTGCCTGGGATCTCTGCTGTGTCCCTCTGGGTGACCGGTTATTTGCATTATATCTAGCGGTTGCAGTGCCTGGGATCTCTGCTGTGTCCCTCTGGGTGACCGGTTATTTGCATTATATCTAGCGGTTGCAGTGCCTGGGATCTTTGCTGTGTCCCTCTGGGTGACCGGTTATTTGCATTATGTCTAGCGGTTGCAGTGCCTGGGATCTCTGTTGTGTCCCTCTGGGTGACCGGTTATTTGCATTACGCGTAGCAGAGGGATTATTTGCGATCTCTTTGTAAGACAATGTAAGAAGGTCACCTATTACTGTATACACTTTACATGTTGTTTTTAATCACTCAATAACATTACAAAATTGACTTTGAAGGGATATGAAAACCACATTTTTCTTTCATGACTCAGACAGAGCAGCAATTTTAAACAACTCTCTAATTTGCTTCTATTATAAAATTTTCTTTGTACTCTTAATTTCCTTTGTTGAAAAGCAGGGATGTAAGCTCAGGAGTGTGTGTCTTGAGCACTATATGGCAGCAGTTTGTGAGAATTGTATCCATTTGCAAGAGCACTAGATGGCAGCACTCATTTTCCTGCTATATAGTGCTTCAGACACCTACCTAGGCATCTGTTCAACAAAAATCCCATAGGAACAAAGCAAATTTGATAACAGAAGTAAAATGGAAACTTTTTTTAAAATTGTCTTAATCACAAAAGAAACATTTTGAATTTCATATCCATTTAAATACCTCTTGTTTTTATGTAAAAATGTTCCACACTGTCTAGAGGAGCCAAAAAACTAAATGTGTTACCTATGTACTCAAAATGATGCAAATGACCTATACCAGTATTTAATGTGCAGTCTTTGCAGGTTACAGAATTTCTTTTTGGCTTGTCTAGCGAGTGTGAGATAAACACAATTTGTATTTGTTTGTGATCGGTCCCCAGAACTGCACTCCATACTCAAGGTGAGGTCTTACCAGGGATTTATATAGTGACAGAATGATACTTTCCTCCTTTGCACCTCTTTTAACCCCTTAAGGACCAGCGACGTACTCTGTATGTCACTGGCCATTTTTTTGGACTTGATTGTTTTATAGCGCGGTCTTGCCACCAGCGTTGAGACTGCTCTATTCCACAAAGCCTGCTGGAGGGAGTGCATTAATAGCATGTTCTTGTTAGACTTGTGCTATTATGTCCTGAAAAAAACCTTAATGACCAGTGACATACAGGGTACATTGTGGTCATTAAGGGGTTAATACATAGCTAGTACCTTATTAGCCTTAGAAGCCGCTGGCCTGTTTTTATACTGAGCACGTGTATGAGCAGGTCACACTGGCAAACTTTACAAAATGTATACTCCATCTCACTGAAGTATGAGCTCACCTTTGCTAGGATAATCTGTCAGTAAATATTAAATATGTTTAAATACACAAGTTAAATATTTTCAGATATTTCCCATACCTAATTTTTGCTTCTATAAAGATGTGTGTGAAATTAGAATTATACACTATAGCGCTGCGGAATCTGTTGGCGCTCTACAAATAACGGATAATAATAATAATAATACACTATAAAATAAAGAATAAAAAAATAATGATGATAATACTAATAATAAAGGAATTATTTTAACCATAACAGACTTCACTATCGTGTTCATTTTTCTTTGGAGATTTGTTTCTCAAAGACACTGCCCTATAGGTTAACCCTTTCCTATCTGGGGGCATATTTATCAAGCTCCGTATGGAGCTTGATGCCCCTTGTTTCCAGCAAACCTGAAGGCTTGCCAGAAACAGAAGTTATGAACTTGTCCGCCTGCTCTGAGTCCGCGAACAGAAATCAACCCGATCGAATACGATCGGGTTGATTGGCCGCGAATCAGCAGGGGCAGCATTGCACCAGCAGTTCACAAGAACTGCTGGTGCAATGATAAATGCCGACAGCTTATGCTGTCGGCATTTATCAATGTGCGGTGGACATGATACTATACTTTCGTATCATGTCCGCTCGCACATTGATAAATATACCCCCTACTTTGGACTATATCATTATTTTTATGCATTTACTGATTATTATTATTTTTCATTTAGTATATGTTTTAGCAGGTTTAACCAGCTTTTCTTTTGATTTTGTAAGTTTAGTATATGTAAGTCACGTAGTTTTACCGTTTCAAACAGGGGCACAATGGATTGGAATAGAATCCCTTATTTTTAAATAAATAGCTAATAAGCCTAGTCCTGCAATAGTATAAATAAAAACATTTTATATTTATCATCATGGTGAAAAAAACCATTATGGGTTAGATTTCAAGTGGAGCGCTAAATTATTGCGCTACCGCAAACGGGAAAATTTATAATTTTTTTAAATAAAAAAACAAACTGCACTAGGCAGTTATAAGGTGCTAAATTTGGCCGGTGGGGGGTGTTAGAAAAAAAAAACGACACTGAAAAGTGCCTTTACATTGTGGTCACTGGGAACTGTGTGTTCCCAGTAAATATATATGTATATATATATTCATGTGTTAATATGTCTATATACACATAATAACACATACATATATTTGTATATAAGCATATACATATATATTTACTAACTGCTGCCCATCGCTGTGCTACTTACCTCCTTCGCTGTGCGAGGAGCCTATGGAAGCGCACTCTCATGAGCGCAATGTGAACACGAGCTCGCATACGCATTGGTGTAAACTTATAATACCTGCGCACATTAGCATGCGCTGGTATTACAAAGTGGAGCGCAAACATTGCTTTAGCTAAAGCGATATTTTGCGCTCCACTTGTAATTTGACCCTCTATTTGATGCACTAATCAGCCCATACAGGGCTATACCTAGCTGATGATTTTTGTTTGAGCAGGTCATGTTTGCCTTATTTAATGGAGCCCTGTATCATTGTCTACATTTGCTCCTCTGTCATCAAACCAATCACAAATCTAATATTTATTTACTGATTCACCCCTGAACCGAAAAGATAGTGCAGAGCTGCAGAGCAATACAAAAACTGTATGTAGTTTAAATGCTTAAAAACATATTGCAAGTGTAATGTAGTGGACTGCGCCTGGTTGAGCATACACGCTCACTATAAAAGATACCCTAACAAGATGTAGGGCAGATAGTAAAATAAAAACACATAAAATAGGAGCGCCAAAGGCTGAAGTATGCGATCAGGAAATAAAAACAGTCTCAATAGACCTAAAGAATAGACTTACAAGTTGAATTTATTAAAACATATTGGTATATAACCTGATTAAAACATATTTATTAAACATAAAAAAACAAGTGTCTATGTAAGGACGTTGGGGAAGCCAAAATGCAGGTACAACTGGATGTGGCTAATCTTAATCAATGAAGTGCAAAAATAGTGCAAATGTTAAACTAAAAGAGTTATCCTCAAAAATAAATGTCTTTAATCCCCTAGGTGTGAAAAAATAACGCGTACACATGAAGGTTAAAAAATAGAAAAAGAATATACAGTATATATATGTGTGTGTCCAAATGAATAAAAAATATATATAAGCCAATCCTAGTGACCAGTGGGTTAAGAGAACTTTTCATTCAGAATCCACTGGTCACTAGGATTGGCTTATATATATTTTTTCTTCATTTGGACACACACACATATATATACTGTGGCCTCTAGTTATCAAGGTCTGTCGGACCTGATCCGACAGTGCGGATCAGGTCCGACAGACCTCGCTGAATACGGCGAGCAATACGCTCCCCGTATTCATCATTGCACCAGAAGCTCACAAGAGCTGCTGGTGCAACGCCGCTCCCTGCAGACTCGCGGCCGCCAGCAGGGGGTGTCAATCAACCCGATCGTACTCGATTGGGTTGATTTCCGGCGATGTCTGTCCGCCTGCTCAGAGCAGGCGGACAGGTTATGGAGCAGCGGTCTTTGTGACCGCTGCTTCATAATTGCTGTTTCTGGCTAGTCTTCACTTCACCTTACGGCGCTTGATAACTAGAGGCCTGTATATTCTTTTTCTATTTTTTAACCTTCACGTGTACGCGTTATTTTTTCACACCTAGGTGATTAAAGACATTTATTTTTGAGGATAACTCTTTTAGTTTAACATTTGCACTATTTTTGCACTCCATTGATTAAGATTAGCCACATCCAGTTGTACCTGCATTTTGGCTTCCCCAACGTCCTTACATAGATACTTGTTTTTTTATGTTTAATAAATATGTTTTAATCAGGTTATATACCAAAATGTTTTAATAAATTCAACTTGTAAGTCTATTCTTTAGGTCTATTCTTTAGGTCTATTTAGCTTAAAAGTGTATTGCACTAGTTGTTTGGTGAATGATGTTGTATATAAAGATCTCATGAAAGTTTGTTACTGATTTGCCTGTTTTATGTTATAAGATATTAAACAGGTTTAGCATAATGATAAATTGTTGCTAAGTGTTATTTGGTATAAGTTACCTACAGTATTTTTATTTCTACTTCCACCTGTAAGTACAGAAGAGAAGGGAAAAAAAAGATGTTGTAAGATTTCTTATTAAATGTAAAATACAAGTTATGTTGCTGTTTCTTTTCATAATAATAATAATTTACACTGAGAGATTTGTTTATCCATTGATCCAGGTCACTTTAAATTTCTCACATAAACAGAGACCACTGCAATCAATTTGAAATGAAAATATCTTCAAAGTATTTTTTAATTGTTATAGAAATTATTTTTTCAATGCATATAAATAAAAATAAATAAATAAAAAGAATAAAATATATGTGCAGGGGTTAAACAATTGTAGAGTAATAAATGTTCTAACATATTACAGCATTTACTTTTTACAATTTAATATCCTTTTAATGCTTTTAGACTCCACAAAGTGATTTTTACTAGTTTGTGACTTTCTGGGCAAAGCCCCCCACAAAGGATTGTTAAAGACTGAGAGTGAGTTAACAAAACTCCTATATTTAAATGGATACTCTCATGATTCAGATAGATCAGCAATTTTAAACAACTTTCTAATTTACTTCTATTATCAATTGTTCTTCATTCTCTTGGTATCTTTATTTGAAAAAGCAGAAATGTAAGCTTACGAGCCGGCCTATTTTTGGTTCAGCACCCTGGGTAGTGCTTGCTGATTGGTGGATACATTTAGCTCCTAAGCTTACATTCCTGAGAAAAATTGATAATAGGAGTAAATTAGAAAGTTACTTAAAATTGCTGATCTATCTGAATCATGAAAGAAAACATTTGGGTTCAGTGTCCCTCACTGCGTCTCTTTCAACTTCCATTGACATCTGAAAATAATGGTTTCATGTGCGTCATATAATTTAATGAGACAAGAGAGAAAGATGAGTACAGGTTACAAGGTGAAGCACAAACTCAGTACATCTCCTTTCTTTAACTTTTTAACTTAGGGAGCTAGGAAGTGAAAATAACTGGTGCCTTGGATTCAGCCAGTATGAAATTGTGATGAAGTTCACTAAAACATCCTTTATTATGTTTCTCAGAAATCAAAGAATAAAAAAAAAAAAAATCAAACCTTAATTTCTTATGTTTAATTTGCATGTTTTGAAAAAATAAATAAAAATAATGTATCTTATTATTATTATTATTATTATCGGTTATTTGTAGAGATTCTGCAGCGCTATAAACAAAGGCAGAGTACAACAAAACAAATTATATGGATCAAATGGATAGAGGGCCCTGCCAAGAGTCGCACTGTTGTAGTCAGCTCTAAAGAAGGTGATCTACAAACAGCTGTACTCTTAAGCTTGCATGCTAAGGGGGTTCAGGAGATAGCAATGGAGGACAGGAACTGGTATAAAGTAAGGTTAGCGTAGGTTGTATGCGTCCCTGAATAGCAGAGTCTTTAGGGAGCGCTTGAAGCTTTCAGAACTAGGGGAGAGTCTTGTGGAGCGAGGCAGAGAGTTCCACAAGATAGGAGCCAGTCTGGAGAAGTCCTGTAAACGGGAGTGTGAGGAGGTAACAAGAGAGGAGGAGAGTAGGAGGTCATGAGCAGAGCGAAGGGGACAGGAGGGAGAGTATCTGGAGACAAGGTCTGAGATATAAGGGGGAGCAGTGCAGTTGAGGGCTTTGTATGTTGAAATTTGTGTTTAAGCCTGAAGGCAAAAGGAAGACAATGAAGGGATTGGCAGAGAGGTGCAGCAGATGAAGAGCGACGTGTAAGGAAGATGAACCTGGCAGAGGCATTCATTATGGATTGTAAAGGAGCTAGGCGGCAGCTGGGGAGACCAGAGAGGACAGAGTTGCAGTAATTGAGGTGGGAAAGGATGAGAGAGTGGATTAAAATCTTAGCTGTGTCTTGTGTAAGGAAATGTCTAATTTTAGAGATGTTTTTAAGGTGGAAACGGCAGGATTTAGCCAAGGACTGAATGTGAGGCGTGAAAGAAAGATCTAATTCAAATGTGACCCCAAGACATTGGGCATGCGGGGTAGGAGTAATGATGGAGTTCTCGACAGTTATAGAGAGATTGGGGGTGGAGATTTTGGATGAAGGGGGTAAAATAAGGAGCTCAGTTTTGGAGAGATTTAGCTTGAGGTAGTGAGAGGACATCCAGGAAGATTTGTGAGAAAGACAGTTAGTGACACGGGTTAGCAAGGAAGGAGATAGGTCTGGTGCAGAGAAGTAGATCTGGGTGTCGTTGACATACAAATGATAATGGAAACCGTGGGACTTTATTAGGGAACCTAATGATGACGTGTAGATTGAGAAGAGAAGGGGACAGAGCCTTGCGGTACTCCTACAAAGTGGTGACTGGGCAGAGGAGGCCCCAGAGAAGGCTACACTAAAGTTACAGTTTGACAGGTAGGAAGAGAGCTACGAGAGGGCTGTGTCACAGATGCCGGAGGGTTTGGAGCAAAAGAGGGTGGTCAACAGTGTCAAAGGCTGCGGACAGATCAAGGAGGATAAGCAGAGAGAAGTGGCCTTTTGATTTTGCTGTAAGTAGGTTGTTGGTAACCTTAACAATTGCTGTCCCTGTGGAGTGATGGGGACGAAATCCAGATTGCAGTGGGTCAAGGAGGAAGTTTAATGTAAGGAAATGAAATAGGCATGCATATACTAGTTTTTCGAGAAGCTTTGAGGCAAGAGGGAGTAGGGAAATAGGGTGGTAGTTGGATGGGGAGGTTGGATCGAGGGAAGGTTTTTTGAGGATTGGTGTGACCAGTGCATGTTTCAGAGATGAGCGAAATATACCAGTGCTGAGGGAGAGGTTGAAAATATGTGTGAGTATAGGGGTAAGGGTAGATGAGAGGAAGGGGAGCAGCTGTGAGGGGATAGGGTCAAGGGGACAGGTAGTGAGGTGAGAGCGCAGTATAAGTGCCGAAACTTCTTCCTCAGTAACAGGGGAGAAAGAGCTAAGTTTAAGGTTATGTGGGTTGTGGTTGATTGCGAGCATTTGAGGGGGTGAGAGAATGGAAGTATGTTGAGAACTGATTTCGTTTCTGATGGAGTCGATTTTGTTATTGAAGTGGCTGGCAAAGTCTTGAGCTGACAGAGAAGTTGTATTAGGAGGTAGGGGAGGGCGGAGGAGAGTATTGAATGTGGAGAACAGACGTTTTGGGTTTAAAGAAAGAGTAGAAATAAGAGTAGAGAAGTAATGTTTCTTATAGAGATTAAGGGCAGAATAGTAGGAGCTCAAGATGAATTAGTAATGAAGAAAATCAGCTGAAGATTTTCTCCAGTGCCGCTCAGCAGTATGGAAACATCTGCGTAGGTACCGTGTCAGAGGAGTATGCCAGGGCTGAGGATGAGTATGTGATTTCTGAGCTATGGTAAGCTATCCTATTCTAATCTCTAAGATACTTTTCCAAAACACCCAAAAAGGACTAAAATGCTTCATTTTATTTTTAATTCTTCAGGATATTTTTTATTTACTTTAAGTAGCACAAACAAGAAACAAATTATGATGATAATAAACAAACAAGTGATGTTTTTTTTAATTAGTGCAAGGATCGTAGTTCTGTATTTGAAAGGGTCATAAAATACTTTGAGATTGCAATATAAAATGATTATGTGTAGTTAATAAAAAATATAATAAATACCATCATTTTTTTGTCCTCTTTTACGGTTATTAAAAAAAAAAAGTTGTGGGGTTTCCAAATCTGAGAACTGGAAGTTCACAAACCTAATCTTGCTACATATAGGTCCCTAACAGTAGGGGTGATAAGATATTAGAAAATAATACCAGGTTTGCTAACAAAATGACAGTGGGTAGCCTTGTCCTCTTCAGTAACAATCCTGGATTGGCTACTCTAAATAAGTGGGGGGAGGCTAAACAGTGCATAAAACAATGAGTAATGTATTCATAAAGTTTTCACACTCAGCATGTATGTTAATTTATTGCAAATCTACAGAAATGCTAATTATTACAAAGTGTTTATGTCCCTTTAATGAAAGGCAGGGTTTAAGTTATGTGAGGTGCTTGAGGAACCTTCTTAGTAATAATATATGTTTAAGGAATATCCAAAGATGTTTTATTTATTTTTTGCAAGATTTATTCCATCAACGCAAACACTGACATAGAGCAGATGGAATTTTTCACTACACGGCTTATGTTGCCCTCTAGTGGGAAAAAAAGCAAAACATTGCTTTAGATAATAGACAGTATTGAGAAAAAGGTAGTAATATAACATTTTGAACTTATGTATGAACTCAGCATATCTTTTTGCATGTGCACTTATCAGTCAGTAAAATGAACTGGACCACTATTTGCTTGTATATATTTATGCATTTAACTCCTGTAAAGGTGTGAAAAACATAGTCAAAGTTGGCTTTAAAAGAAGCAGAGCACTATTGTGAGCTAGCTGAAGACTGTGAGCAAATGATTAGAGGTATATTAGAGTAATGCACTACTGTGAGCATATCAGAGGCTCATAGTAGTGTATTACTGTTCCTGAACATACATAGGTATGCTTTTTCAACAAAGGATAACAAGTAGAACAAAGACAATTTGATAATAGAATTAAATTGAATAGTCTCTTAAAACTGCTATAGAAAAAAAGGAAAGTGGGGGTAGGGCGTAGTATAATGTACGCAGGAAGTCTGTAGTTATAGGCTGATAGCCAAATTTGAGTATTATAATCTCCTAACTACTTAGACTACATGCCACAGATAATGAGTTAGAGAACAGTGTACAACTAACAAGTAATTGTAAATAGACTTACAAGTTTGAATAGATAACTCAGATCTGTGAAAGAATTAGTCAACTTAGCCCATTCATGATCAGAAAATTATGGTTATTTATAAAATTTATTTACCAACATTCATACACTAAAGTTTATTAGATGGATAATATGTTAACCACACATACATCAGCATACGGTGAAAAAAAATAAAAACACTACACCCTGGTGTGACTGGCTTTCTAAATTATTTAGATTTTAATTGTTAAAGAAATCTAGGCAGCATAACTAAAAATATCAGCTAAGCCCGTACAATCCGAGGGCTAAATTACAGTTAATTTTTACAATTATATTATGCTGCTGCAAGTGTCAAGACACCAAGGGTGAGCAAATTAAAAAAGAGGGAAAGACAAAGCTTATCCCAGAGGACCCCTGAAGTACGTTTCACAAAAAACGCTTCCTCAGAGGGGCACTAATGACCCTCTGTGTGATCACAATATAAGTGACGACACAGCCCTACATCAGCGCTTGTCTGACTGCGCGTGCACTAATGACGCTCTGTGTGATCACAATATAAGTGACGACACAGCCCTACATCAGCGCTTGTCTGACTGCGCGTGCACTATTGACGCTCTGTGTGATCACAATATAAGTGACGACACAGCCCTACATCAGCGCTTGTCTGACTGCGCGTGCACTATTGACGCTCTGTGTGATCACAATATAAGTGACGACACAGTCCTACATCAGCGCTTGTCTGACTGCGCGTGCACTTAATGACGCTCTGTGTGATCACAATATAAGTGACGACACAGCCCTACATCAGCGCTTGTCTGACTGCGCGTGCACTAATGACGCTCTGTGTGATCACAATATAAGTGACGACACAGCCCTACATCAGCGCTTGTCTAACTGCGCGTGCACTAATGACGCTCTGCGTGATCACTATATAAGTGACGACACAGCCCTACATCAGCGCTTGTCTGACTGCGCGTGCACTAATGACGCTCTGTGTGATCACAATATAAGTGACAACACAGCCCTTCATCAGCGCTTGTCTAACTGCGCGTGCACTAATGACGCTCTGTGTGATCACAATATAAGTGACGACACAGCCCTACATCAGCGCTTGTCTGACTGCGCGTGCACTAATGACGCTCTGTGTAATCACAATATAAGTGACGACACAGCCCTACATCAGCGCTTGTCTGAATGCGCGTGCACTAATGACGCTCTGTGTGATCACAATATAAGTGACGTCACAGCCCTACATCAGCGCTTGTCTGACTGCGCGTGCACTAATGACGCTCTGTGTGATCACAATATAAGTGACGTCACAGCCCTACATCAGCGCTTGTCTGACTGCGCGTGCACTAATGACGCTCTGTGTGATCACAATATAAGTGACGTCACAGTCCTACATCAGCGCTTGTTTGACTGCGCGTGCACTAATGACGCTCTGCGTGATCACAATATAAGTGACGACACAGCCCTACATCAGCACTTGTCTGACTGCGCGTGCACTAATGATGCTCTGTGTGATCACAATATAAGTGACGACACAGCCCTACATCAGCGCTTGTCTGAATGCGCGTGCACTAATGACGCTCTGTGTGATCACAATATAAGTGACGACACAGCCCTACATCAGCGCTTGTCTGACTGCGTGTGCACTAATGATGCTCTGTGTGATCACAATATAAGTGACGACACAGCCCTACATCAGCGCTTGTCTGACTGCGCGTGCACTAATGACGCTCTGTGTGATCACAATATAAGTGACGACACAGCCCTACATCAGCGCTTGTCTGACTGCGCATGCACTAATGATGCTCTGTGTGATCACAATATAAGTGACAACACAGCCCTATATCAGCGCTTGTCTGACTGCGCGTGCACTAATGACGCTCTGTGTGATCACAATATAAGTGACGACACAGCCCTACATCAGCGCTTGTCTAACTGCCCGTGCACTAATGATGCTCTGTGTGATCACAATATAAGTGATGACACAGCCCTACATCAGCGCCTGTCTGACTGCGCGTGCACTAATGACGCTCTGTGTGATCACAATATAAGTGACGACACAGCCCTACATCAGCGCTTGTCTGACTGCGCGTGCACTTAATGACGCTCTGTGTGATCACAATATAAGTGACGACACAGCCCTACATCAGCGCTTGTCTGACTGCGCGTGCACTAATGATGCTCTGTGTGATCACAATATAAGTGACGACACAGCCCTACATCAGCGCTTGTCTGACTGCGCGTGCACTAATGACGCTCTGTGTGATCACAATATAAGTGACGACACAGCCCTACATCAGCGCTTGTCTGACTGCGCGTGCACTAATGATGCTCTGTGTGATCACAATATAAGTGACGACACAGCCCTACATCAGCGCTTGTCTGACTGCACCTAAGCGTTTTCTGTATCACATAAAGCTATTGTGTTACTAATTACTTACATGTATTTATCCTTTTGCAGTTTATTAAAGCAAGTTATATGAAGACGGAAGACAATAAAGAAAATAATGATAGTCTGTCAGAAAAAAACAGAGCTTCTGTCATTTTTTCATTAAAAGATGAAGTCGGTGGGCTTGTGAAGGCGTTAAAACTCTTTCAGGTATGTTAAGGACATTTCAGTGGGGTATTTAGTTTGTGTCAGGTATAAATGATTTATGGAGGTTTTCTCTGCAGCCTGTTGGTTTATAGTGCAATGAATACCTTTATGGTTTACTGCTGAAATGCCATTATGCACACTCTCTGAGCTACCTGCGCCTACACAGTATATACAATCTGTGATTGGCTAATGGCTGTCACATGAAACAGTTATATGCACACTCTCTGAGGTTCCTGCGCCTACACAGTATATACAGTCTGTGATTGGATAATGGCTGTCACATGATACAGTTATATGCACACTCTCTGAGCTACCAGCACCTACACAGTTTATACAGTTTGTGATTGGCTAATGGCTGTCACATGATACAGTTATATGCACACTCTCTGAGCTACCAGCGCCTACACAGTTTATACAGTTTGTGATTGGCTAATGGTTGTCACATGATACAGTTATATGCACACTCTCTGAGCTACCAGCGCCTACACAGTTTATACAGTTTGTGATTGGCTAATGGCTGTGACATGATACAGTTATATGGACACACTCTGAGGTACCAGCGCCTACTGAGCATGTGCAAGAGATCACAGTGTATACGTATATATGTCTGTGATTGGCTGATAGCTGTCACATGGTACAGTTATATGCACACTGTCTGAGGTACCAGTTACTACTGAGCATGTGCAAGACTACACAGTTTATACATTTTGTGATTGGCTAATGGCTGTCACGTGATGCAGGGAAAATAAAATGTAACTAATTTTGAAATTTGTCAGAAAAAACGACTCATTTTATTTGGTATTCCGTTGTCTTTTTATTATGCATTTGTTGGTTATGCAATTGTACTGCATTTAGTGGTCCTATAACATTCATACTGTTACCCTCACCTACACCTTTTACCTAACCCAATCCCAACACTAATTCCCATGACTAGTTCATCCTATAGTGATATATAAACAGATAGGCCTTTAGTCAATAGGTTGATTTGATTGTTAGAATTAGAGTAACAGATTTCTTTGATTTCATGTCTCTTCTTTGATATGGACCTATGACACATTAATAGAAACCTTTTTTTGACAGGAGAAACATGTAAATCTAATTCACATTGAATCTCGAAAGTCGAAGAGGAGGAATTCGGAGTTTGAGATATTTCTGGATTGTGACATTGATGGAGAACAGCTAAACGAGATCTTCCAGTTGTTGAAACCGCATGTCAATTTGATAACCATGAATCCACCAGACAATTTCAGTGTAGAAGAAGACGGTACGGATTCAAACTATGTAACGTTCATGACGCAAGTACTGAATTTAATCTAAAGTGAAACACACAGAAGCTGGGAACCCAGAACTTACTGCAGAGGAGCTTCCATTGTGTAGTTAAAGGGACATGAAACCCAAAATGTTTCTTTCATGGTTCAGATAAAGCATACAAACCCCTTTCCAATTCCCTTTTATTACCTAATTTGTTCTTTTTTCATTGTTGAAAAGCATGCTTAGGTAGGCTCAGGAGCTGAGAGCTAGCTGCTGATTGGTGTCTGCACATATATGCCTCTTGTGATTGGTTTACCAATGTGTCCTGCTTGTTCCCAGTAGTGCATTGCTGCACAGTCATCAAAGGATACAAAGAGAATGAAGCAAAGTTGATAATAGAAATAAAT
The DNA here is from genome assembly GCF_027579735.1 of Bombina bombina. Lineage (NCBI taxonomy): Eukaryota > Metazoa > Chordata > Amphibia > Anura > Bombinatoridae > Bombina > Bombina bombina. The sequence continues at coordinate 235,239,398 of NC_069505.1, read as the reverse complement.
TAGAAATGTGTTTACAAATGTATGCTTCGTATGAATCATAAAATAACATTTTGGGTTTCATGTCCCTTTAAAGATACTACATGGTTTAATAAATGTTATCAGTTGCAGTATTGATCATATAACATTATCAATGATATACGTGGTGAAGAGCATCCCATTTTAACAACTTTCCAATTTACTTCTATCATCAAATTTGCTTTGTACTCATGATATCCTTTGTTGAAGAGCCTACCTGGGTAGGGTCAGAAGCAACAATGCACAGCTGGTGATTGGTGGCTTCACATATATATCTCTTGTCATTGACTCACCGGATGTGTTCAGCTAGGTCCTATAAGTGCAACCAGTAGTGCAATGCTGTTCCTTCAGCAAAAGGATAACAAGAGAATGAAGCAAATTTGATAATAGAAATAAATTGGAAAGTTGTTAAAATTGTATGTTCTATCAAAATCATGAAAGAAAATTTTGGGGTTTCTGGTCCCTTTTATTTAGAACATAATCCTAATATAAAAACATAATTTATGCTTACCTGATAAATGTATTTCTTTCCGGATATGGTGAGTCCACAGAATAATCAATTACTAGTGGGAATATCACCCCTGGCCAACAGGAGGAGGCAAAGAGCACCAAAGCAAAGCCTCTATATATGTCACTTCCCTTACCCATAACCTTCAGTCATTCAGCCGAAGGGAAAATGGAAAAAGAAGGTAACACAAAGGTGTAGAGGTGCCTGAGGTTTTAGTTAAAAATAACTGTCTTAAAATAAAGGGTGGGCCGTGGACTCACCATATCCGGAAATTAATAAATTTATCAGTTAAGCATAAATTATGTTTTCTTTCCTAAGATTTGGTGAGTCCACAGAATCATCAATTACTTGTGGGAACCAATACCCAAGCTAGAGGACACAGATGATTAGGGAGGGACAAGACAGGTAAACTAAACAGAAGGCACCACTGCATGAAGAACCTTTCTCCCAAAAGAAGCTTAAGCTGAGACAAAAATATCAAATTTGGAAAAAGTATGCAGAGAGGACCAAGCTGCAGCCTTGCAAATCTGTTCTACAGAAACTTCCTTACTGAAAGCCCAAGAAGAAGGGACAGCCCTAGTGAAATGAGCTGGAATTCTCTCAGAAGGCTGCTGTCCAGCAGTCTCATAAACCAAACGCATTATACTACTCAACCAAAGAGAAAGAGAAGTAGCTGAAGTTCTCTGAACTTTATGTTTCCCAGAGAAACAAACAGCAAACTGGTGACAATCCTTAGTCGCCTGTAGATAGAAAATAAAAGCACGCACAACATCAAAGTTGTGCAACAAATGTTCCTTATGAGAAGAAAGATAAGAACACAGAGAAGGAACAACAATTTTCTGATTAATATATCTATCCGAAACCACTTAGGAAGAAAACCTAACTAGTACGAATAACAGCCTTAACTGCATGAAAGATAAGATAAGGCGAATCACACTGCAAAACTGAGAGCTCCAAGACTCTCCAAGCAGAAAAGATAGTAATGAGAAACAAAACCTTCCAAAATAACTTAATATCTATGGAAAGTAAAAGCTCAAACAGAGCCTACTGCAAAACGTTAAGAACAAGAGCAAAACCCTAAGGGGGGGGGGGGGCAACCGACTTAAACACAGGCCTGATGTAAACCAGTGCCTGACAAAAAAATTGCACATCCACCAGATGCTTATGTAGCAAAAAAGACAATGCAGAAAACTGACCCTTCAGGGTACTGACTGACAAACCCTTCTCCAGACCACCCTGGAGAAAGGATAAAAAAATTCAGAAAACACCCCGCTTAGACAAAACTAAGCATCCAATCTTCAAGTAGTCAGCTTCAGAGATTTAGATGAAGGAAAAGACCAAGAATCAGAAGTCCTTCCTCAGAGGTAGTCTCCAAGGTGGAGAGACGACATTTCCACTAGGTCTGCAAACCAGATCCTGCGAGGCCACACACGGGCTATTAAAATCACTGTCGCTCTCATCTGAAAATACGAGTAGTGACTTGTGGAAAGAGAACAAACAGAGGAAAAAGGTATGCAAGACTGAAGTCCAAGAAAAACGTCAGAACATCTATCAGGACAGTCTGCGGATCATATGACCATAAACCGTACCTTTGAAACTTGGCGTTCTGTCAAAATGCCCACAGAAGCAAACTCCTGAAACCCCCCATGTGAGGGTCTACCTAGAGAACACTTCCGGATGGAAATGCTCACTCCCCGGGATGAATTATCAGTCAGTTTAGAAGTCTGACTCCCATTGTCCACCCCTGGAAAGTGGATGACAGCAAATGTGAGCTTCCTCCCACTGAACAATCCAAGTCACTTCCTACATGGCTAAGGAACCCCTATTTCCTCCCTAATGGTTGATATAAACCTTAGAGGTGATATTGTCTGACTGGAGCCAAGCTAGGGACAACTGAGGTCAAGTCATCAGAGCATTGTGAATTGCTCTCAACTCCAAGATGTTTAAAGAGGAGAGCAGACATTTCCGAGTCCCTAATCCTTAAAGACCCAGACAGCTTACCAGCCCAGCAGGTTGGCATCCGTGTTCACATCACCCAGGAGTATCTCCAGAAACACGCACCCAGAGATAGATACCCCTGAAAAAATACTAAGGAAGAAAGTCTATTGTCATCTGATCTAAATTTATCCTTTAAGACAGATTCGAAAGTTCTTCATGTCATGGAAAATAGCAAAAGGAATGATGTCCATGGAATACCATCAGACCAATTCCCTACATACACAGTGTCACAGAAAAGTAAAGAAAAATCAACTGCATCTAAATCTAAACTCCCAACCTCCTGGTTGCAAGATAACTAAGCTATCCACCGGCCACTAAAACTTACTGTTGGCCGGACAGAAGACTGCAGAGTGGGGAAAAGGAATAAATCCTTGATTTTCTGACCTCTAAAAGACATCTCCTAGATAAAGAATCAAATAAAGGTCCAAGCATACCGCACCTGGTGTTTCCAGACGGTCTCCCTTCCAGGTACTGACCAGACTTGACCCTGCATAACTTCCGAGATCAAACGAAATCGGGTGAATTCAGGGTATTGTGGCGGTAGTCCCAAATAAATTACCCTTGTGGATAGAACAAGGGAACTTTTCTCCAGATTCATTTCCCATCCCTGGAAAAGAAGATTGGACAAGATCTCTTAAAAGAGAGTTAGCTCGAAGTCAGGATGATACCTGAACTATATATTGTCCAGAAAAACACACTTGCAATATCCCAAGACCTAAAGGTCTGACTGGGAAGGCGCAAACTAAGAAAACTAGAGAAGATTCCGATTAAGGAAACAATAAATCTCTCAGGTCTAAGTGCGTTATGAACAGGCCCACTAGAACCAAAAGAGAAAGGATACTACTTTGAAGGACAGAATCTGAAATATATGAGGTAAATACCTATATCACGTTCCCAAACTGGGACTGGAACTGTCACTCCCAGAGATGAAGACCCTGAATCCAGTTCAAGGAATGCCTCTCATCCTACTTGGATTGCAGATACTCTAGAAAGAGAAACCTGCCCCTGGGAGGAAAACTTAGATTGGATTGAAAAGGCATGACCCAAACAAAGTCTCATCCTTAAAAGGAGACACTAGAAGCATGTAGTTGGAGTAAACAGAAATAATTGAATCTGCAACTGCAGAACTCTAAAGCCTAGTCTGTACCACTTAACCACAGGTAGGCTTCTCAGCTGACCATAAATTTCAGCCACAATGCCCGGCGGCTAGTACAGCAAGTCTAATAAGACAAGACATTGCTCTAAATGAACAATTAAACCTCCAGCTTCTTACCTATATCAGAAAGAACACTAGATGATCTCCGCAGAGATCTAAGTTCTCTGATAAAAAGTAGAAAGTTCCCTTCTACTAAAGACACCGTGCATTTCAAGAGAGATAGCGACAGGAATCCTAAAAAGGACGTGAGACAGGGAGAAATCTCCCCAGATTCTCTATAACAATCCTGTGACCATCTCACAGCACGTCTAGAACTCTTCCAGATGTCAAGGTTTTTTCCCTGTTGTGTTTGCCATGTGCTGCTGGCAGCCATTTTACTCACCTCACTTCCTGACTTTGGTGCATTGTGGGGGATGCTGCTCAATTCCTGCACTTCCTTTTATGGCCAGACTGGTGTGCATCATCCATGTGAGACAGGATGCAGTCTCAGAATTGTGATGTCATCACTAATTATTTAAAGGGCCTCTGTTCAGTATGCTTTGCCTTTGCGTTGTCTCAGACCTGTTTGTGAGAGTTCCTGTGCATTACCTAGCTGCCTGACGTCCTTCCTGGTTCCTGATCCCTGGCTTGTTCCTGACTCTGTTTTCCTTGTTCCTGATTCTGGCTCGTCTGACTATTCGCTTTGGCTCCTGACTCGGCTCGTCTGACTACCAGCTCTGGTTTTGATTCCTGGCTTGTTATTTGACTTGTGGACTTTTTATTATTTTTTGCTATTAATAAAGGTGTGATTATTTTTGCACTTCTCGTCTCAGTCTGATTCCTGGAACCCTGACACCAGAGAGGAAAGAAAAATAAAGATCTGATAAAGTTCACAAAACTCCAAAGGAAAGACAACAATAGGGATCAGTGTCATCCAGTCAGCCAAGACCTCCTGACAATATAAGAAGCTTTGAAGCAAACAACTGAAGGATTCCACTTCAGTAACAGATGAAGGAATTATACTGTCCAGATCTGAGATTTCAGCCTCAGAAACTACTGACGAATCCTCCTCACTAACTTGGAATAAGACAAACCTACATAGCAGCATGTGGAGCACAAACCCTCTTATCTGAGACTTAAAATGTCCTCTTGCCTTTTTCCTGAAGTAAACGAAAACAGACCAAGCCACAGATACCACAGAAAATACCTGAGCTTGCAACTTCTGTAAGCAAATACACTCCTCCAGGAGATTGAGAGAAACCACAGGGAATGCCGTATAGGCTTGGGACATACAAGGAGAAAGCTGTGGCAGTGCCTTAACAGCAACATCCTTGGAGACATAAAGTTTAAACCAATCTGTATATTTAATAGCATTTGCGAAATCAGAGGTACAGAAAAAAATAAATGTTTAAACCAACCTTAGTTGAGCAAGCCTTCCACACAACTTCAGCATCAGTAGAAGGAATTATACTTCCTGAATCCGAAAATTTCACCCTCAGATGCACCCGAAGAATCTTCATCCTCAGACTTCTGAGAGGAAATACTTTGATTAGCTACTTCAGGATCAGAAACCTTACTTACTGTTCCTTTAAATTTCCTTTTGCGTTTTCCCTGCAACATAGGAAAAAGCAGACAGCGCCTCAGATACCACAGAAGATACCTGGGCAGCAATATCTTACAAAATAACTCCAGACGGAGCATGAGAGGAAACGCAGGGCACTGCATGTGTAGATGAATAGGATTGGGACGCTTAAGAAGAAAGCTGCGGCACATCTGAAACAGGAGGCTCCTGAACAGCATCCACCTTAGCTAATGATGGCTCAGGGTCAAAAAGTCTATTCTATAAGCTAAAGATCTTTCAATATATGAACAAACAGGTACTGGGGGTTTCACCTGGGCATCAAAACATAAGCTACAGGTAACATCCTGCACAGCCTCCTGATCCATAATACAAAAGGAAGCAAATAATAAAAAAAAACCCTGAACTTTATTTTTTTAACAAAGGATATAATACAGAACCAAAAAAAATGTTCTTAAATAAATGTTCCCCTTAAATGTACCAAATCAAGAAAACATACCCCAGGCAACGCGCTACACCTCAGTAATTATGAGGTGCCCTACCTGTCCTGCAACCCGCAGCAAACTGAGGAAATAAACGATCCTGTTTACAATCCGGATTTCCAGAGAAGCAAAAACAGCAGAGCCATCTGAAATATGCACACCTCACTCTTACAGGAAGTGAAAAAAGTGCCCAAAATTACTGACATTACAGAATCAGAACCTCCTTAAAAGGGGCGGTCCTACAGCTGACAAAAAAGCTATTTTTTTTTTATATTTTTTTTTTTAAACAACTTTCTTGAAAACAGGCTTAAAAACAAACAATAAAACCCCCCCAAAAAGTACATAATATGTTACTAAAAACGGATCCTCACTGAGCCATCAATAAAATAAATAACTCCTCACACTAACAGTGCCTGCAAAAACTGCCATAAAAACCTGCACCCTGACAGGAATAATAAAAAACGTCCCCTGCAGCGTTTCAGCTGAATAAAGTGCCAAATTTTTCCCTGCTACATAGAAAAATAAAACTGGCACTTACCTTAACATTTATCTGTCCGGCAGCAGGATACATAGTTTGAGAGGATGCCATTCCTCACATGGACATGTGGAAATACAGAAAGACGAACGGCTAGATTACGAGTTGTGCGTTAAGGTAAAAAAGCAGCGTTAACAGGTCCTAACGCTGCTTTTTTATGCCCGCTGCTATTACGAGTCTTGCACATTTAGGGGCACCACACACTTCTTTGGCCTTACCGCAAAACGACTTACGTAAACGTTGTAAAATCTTTTTTCTATGGGACTTCCATAGCGCCGGTAAAATACAAACAACCCCCCCAACAGTACAACCCACCATCCACACAACCAACCCTCCAAATAAAATACTAACTAAAAAAAACCTAAGCTCCCCATTGCCCTGAAAAGGGCATTTGGATGGGCATTGCCCTTAAAAGGGCAGTTAGCTCTATTGCAGGCCCAAACCCTAACCTAAAAATAAAACCCACCCAATACACCCTTAAAAAACCCTAACACTAACCCCCTGAAGATCGACTTACTGTTCTGAAGACCGGACATCCATCCTCAAGGAAGCGGCAGAAGTCTTCATCTAAGACGGGTGAAGTGGTCCTCCAGACGGGCAGAAGTCTTCATCCAGACGGCTTCTTCTATCTTCATCCATCCGACGCGGAGTGGGTCCATCTTCAAGACATCCGACGCAGAGCATCCTCTTCATTCAGAGTCTTCTTACTGAACGAAGGTACCTTTAAGTGATGTCATCCAAGATGACTTCCCTTAGATTCCGATTGGCTGATAGAATTCTATCAGCCAATCGGAATTAAGGTAGAAAAATCCTATTGGCTAATGCAATCAATCTATTGATTGGAACAGGAAATATGATTGAACTTCAATCCTATTGGCTGATTGCATCAGCCAATAGGATTTTTTTCTACCGTAATTCCGATTGGCTGATAGAATTCTATCAGCCAATCGGAATCTAAGGGACACCATCTTGGATGACATCATTTAAAGGAACCGTCATTCAGTAAGAAGACTCCGGATGAAGAGGATGCTCTGCATCGGATGTCTTGAAGATGGACCCGCTCCGCGTCGGATGGATGAAGATAGAAGATGCCGTCTGGATGAAGACTTCTGCCCGTCTGGAGGACCACTTCACCCGGCTTAGATGAAGACTTCTCACGGCTTCGTTGAGGACTTCGGGCCGGTTGGATGAAGACTTCTGCCGCTTCCTTGAGGATGGATGTACGGGGTTAGTGTTAGGTTTTTTTAAGGGTGTATTGGGTGGGTTTTATTTTTAGGTTAGGGTTTGGGCCTGCAATAGAGCTAACTGCCCTTTTAAGGGCAATGCCCATCCAAATGCCCTTTTCAGGGCAATAAGGAGCTTAGGTTTTTTTAGTTAGTATTTTATTTGGGGGGTTGGTTGTGTGGGTGGTGGGTTTTACTGTTGGCGGGGGTTGTTTGTATTTTTTTTTTACAGGTAAAAGAGCTGATTACTTTGGGGCAATGCCCCGCAAAAGGCCCTTTTAAGGGCTATTGATAGTTTAGGCTATTTTTTTTTTATTTTGATAGGGCTATTAGATTAGGTGTAATTAGTTTAAATATCTTGTAATTTGTTTATTATTTTCTGTAATTTAGTGTTATTTTGTACTTTAGCTAATTGTATGTAATTTATTTAATTGTATTTAATTTAGGTAAGTTATTTAATTGTAGTGTAGTGTTAGGTGTTAGTGTAACTTAGGTAAGGTTTAATTTTACAGATACTTTTGTATTTATTTTAGCTAGGTAGTTATTAAATAGTTAATAACTATTTAGTAACTATTCTACCTAGTTAAAATAAATACAAACTTGCTTGTAAAATAAAAATAAACCCTAAGCTAGCTACAATGTAACTATTAGTTATATTGTAGCTAGCTAAGGGTTTATTTTACAGGTAAGTATTTAGTTTTAAATAGGAATTATTTAGGTAATAATATTATTTTTTATTTAGATTTATTATAATTATATTTAAGTTAGGGGGTGTTAGGGTTAGACTTAGGTTTAGGGGTTAATACATTTAGTATAGTGGTGGCGACGTTGGGGCGGCAGATTAGGGGTTAATAAATGTAGGTAGGTGGCGGCGATGTTAGGGACGGCAGAATAGGGGTTAATAATATTTAACTAATGTTTGCGAGGCGGGAGTGCGGCGGTTTAGGGGTTAATATGTTTATTATAGTGGATTAGGGGTTAATAAGTGTACTTAGGTTGCGGCAACATTGGGGGAGGGAGATTAGGGGTTAATAAATATAATGTAGGTGTCGGCGATGTTGGGGGCAGCAGATTAGGGGTTAATAAGTATAATATAGATGGCGGTGATGTCCGGAGAGGTAGATTAGGGGTTAATAAATATAATGTAGGTGGCGACGATGTCGGGTGCGGCAGATTAGGGGTTAATAAGTGTAAGATTAGGGGTGTTTAGTCTCGGGGTTCATGTTAGGTGTAAACATAACTTTTATTTCCCCATAGGAATCAATGGGGCTGCGTTACTGAGTTTTACGCTGCTTTTGGCACGTGTTAGACTTTTTCTCAGCCGGCTCTCCCTGTTGATTCCTATGGGGAAATCATACACGAGCATGTACGACCAGCTCACCGCTGACTTAAGCAGCACTGGTATTGGAGTGCGGTAAGGAGCTCAATTTTGCTCAACGCTCACTTCTTGCCTTTTAATGCCGGGTTTGTAAAAACCTGTAATACCAGCACTGCAGGTAAGTGAGCGGTGAGAGAAAACTGCACGTTAGTACCGCATAGCTCCTAACGCAAAACTCGTAATCTGGCCGTTAGTAAACTTACTCAGGCTATCTAAATAGGGCAGCAAAATGTTTTGGGAAAACACAGTGAGGATTGTACCCCACAAGTTCCCAATTGCTTAAAAGCCACCATTGCCCTACATGGGCTAAGGCTAGACCCTTTAGAAAGATCAGAGCAAACCTACTCTACTTTAAAATAAAAAAATCTTGATTGTAGATCAGACACCAAAACTTCACCTCCTCCTTGCACCGCAGGCAAAGAGAATGATTTGAGATTATGCGTAAGGGAAGTGACATATATAGCAGCTTTGCTGTAGTGCTCTTTGCCTCCTCCTTCTGGCCAGGAGTGATATTCCCACTAGTAATTGATGATTCCGTGGACTCACCATATCTTAGGAAAGAAATGTATGTTTATAACTATATTTCTTTCAATAGTGACGTATAAAGGTCTATATAGGTCAATACCAGTTTATATGTTAGTTGTCTGTCATTTTAATACAATCTATTGTATTATGCTTTTAGTTAAAAATCATAGAATATTAGATCTGCTGATATTAAATCAATTGTTTAAAGCATTTTGATATTACAGACAATTTATAAAAGTACATTCATAATGATGAGTAATTAAATGTATGTTTGTGTCATTGCCTTTAATTAGATATGGAAAGTGTCACATGGTTCCCGACAAAAATCTCAGAACTGGATAAATGTGCCAACCGCGTCCTTATGTATGGCTCTGATCTGGATGCTGATCACCCTGTAAGTAGCAGCGTATTAGTAAAATAAGCTAATGGCACATTTTGAGATAGACCATTTACCAGTAGATTGATTTCATTTAACACCACATATGGGTTTTTTTGTTGTTGGGGGGAGCTGTACAGAGAATACATTTCAGGTTTTTATTAAGATATTAAGTGAGAGCAGAAAATGGGAATTTACTTGCTAAAATAAACGTTTTTTGCGTTGGAATCTAACTAATCTTGAAATAAAAATGTTGTTCCAACCCAGTGTTTAAGGACATTTTTAAATATAATCATAATCTTGGCAGTCATAGGCATCTGGAAAGGGGGGGGGGCAAATGCCCCTTGAAATCTTGTTCTTTATATCCCAGCCTAAGCCTGAGTCACTGTGCTGATGCCAATGAGTTGTCATTAGTTTTCTTTGCACGTGTTGGCTACTTATGTATGAGATCTTATTCATGGGTATTAAAAACAACATATAAAACTACATTGACTGTGATTTGAATCTGTGAACATCAATATGCAATTTAGGTACCAGTCAATGCCATGAAGAATCTTGTCCTGTAGTCCTGTAATCAAGTCATGTAGTTAAAACCTTGTATTACCCCAAGGTAAGCACCTGCTAAATGTCTAAACCGATGTCTGTTCTTTAGCAGTTTTTAGAAATCTCAATCATATCACACAGAGAAGGCGACAGTCTATTACAGACACACGTTTATTATGGGGATTAGGTGTAATTAGTTTAAAAAAATTGTAATTATTTTATTATTTTTTGTAATTTAGTCTTTTTTTTTTTCTTCGTATTTTAGTTTATATAATTTAATTGTATCTAATTGTAGTTAGTTTAGGTAATTAATTTAATGATAGTGTAGTGTTAGGTGTAATTGTAAATTAGGTTAGGGTTTATTTTGCAGGTATATTTGTCTTTATTTTAACTAGGTAGTTATTAAATAGTTAATAACTATTTAATAACTATTGTACCTAGTTAAAATAAATACAAACTTGCCTGTAAAATAAAAATAAACCCTAAGATAGCTACACTGTAACTATTAGTTATATTGTAGCTAACTTAGGGTTTATTTTATAGGTATTTAGTTTTAAATAGGAATAATTTATTTAATTGTAGTTATTTTGTTTAGATTTATTTAAATTATATTTAAGTTAGGGGGGGTGTTAGGGTTAGACTTAGGTTTAGGGGTTAATAACTTTATTATAGTGGCGGCGACGTTTGCGGCGGCAGATTAGGGGTAAATACATTTAAAATAGTTGCGGCGACGTTGGGGGGGGGCAGATAAGGGGTTAATAACTATAATGTAGGTGGCGGCGATGTTGGGGGCAGCAGATTAGGGGTTCATAAGTATAATGTAGGTGGCGGCGGTGTCCGGAGCGGCAGATTAGGGGTTAATAATATAATGCAGGTGTCGGCGATGACGGGGACAGCAGATTAGGGGTTAATAAGTGTAAGATTAGGAGTGTTTAGACTCGGGTTCATGTTAGGGTGTTAGGTGTAGACATAAAATGTATTTTCCCATAGGAATCAATTGGGCTGCGTTAGGAGCAGAATGCTGCTTTTTTGCAGGTGTTAGGTTTTTTTTCCAGCTGAATCAGCCCCATTGTTTCCTATGGGGAAATCGTGCACAAGCACGTTTAGCCAGCTCACCGCTACCGTAAGCAGCGCTGGTATTGAGGTGAGATGTGGAGCTAAATTTTGCTCTTCGCTCACTTTTTAGAGGCTAACGCCAGGTTGAAAAAAACCTGTAATACCAGCGTTGTTTGTAGGTGAGCGGTGAGCTGAAACTGAGCGTTAGCCCCGCACGGCTTTACCGACAAAACTCGTAATCTAGGTGTTAATGTTTAAACTCCTGCAATCCTTATTTTAATATAATTGATTTTATTAAATAAACTCTGCTCTGCGTTCTCTAGAGTAAAATAATTCCATTAGGGACTAAATGCTGTCAGTCTTGACAGCCTAAGGTGCTAAGTTGTACTATCTGGTAAATACACAATTTGTTAATTGCTGACATGAGGCAAGCCCCACTGGTGCTCTGAGCAGCTGCAATAGTTAAAATGCTGATGCACTGAGAATATCTAGCTATGCTCCACATGCACGTGCAGAGAAAAATGTTAACACTAAAACAGCAATAACTTTAACTAGAAGCATTTTTGCTAATACATGTATATTGTAAATATGTTTCTATTCAAAGATGTAATTCATCTATGCGCATTTAAGTTTTGACCGTAATGACCCTTTAACAGTTAACACAGAACTTTTATTTCAATGTAATTTTGCCGTCTAATTTTGTATGTGGTCAGTGTTGTAATTGTGTTGCAGAGGTACTTAGAATATTATTATTTTTCCTCTTTCAGGGCTTTAAAGACAATGTTTATCGTAAGCGGAGGAAACATTTTGCAGATATTGCTATGAACTACAGATAGTAAGTAGGATCAAAATACATTACTTTGCTTCTTGCCTAACAATCTTTGGAAACTATATATCTACATTTAGCAATACTAATTAGTCACTGACGGCTAGATTTGGAGTTTGGCGGTAAAAGGGCTGTTAACGCTCCGCGGGTTTTTTTCTGGCCGCACCATAAATTTAACTCTGGTATCGAGAGTTCAAACAAATGCTGCGTTAGGCTCCAAAAAAGGAGCGTAGAGCATTTTTACCGCAAATGCAACTCTCGATACCAGAGTTGCTTACGGACGCGGCCGGCCTCAAAAACGTGCTCGTGCACGATTCTCCCATAGGAAACAATGGGGCTGTTTGAGCTGAAAAAAAACCTAACACCTGCAAAAAAGCAGCGTTCAGCTCCTAACGCAGCCCCATTGTTTCCTATGGGGAAACACTTCCTACGTCTGCACCTAACACTCTAACATGTACCCCGAGTCTAAACACCCCTAGCCTTACACTTATTAACCCCTAATCTGCCGCCCCCGCTATCGCTGACCCCTGCATTACACTTTTAACCCCTAATCTGCCGCTCCGTAAACCGCCGCCACCTACGTTATCCCTATGTACCCCTAATCTGCTGCCCTAACATCGCCGACCCCTATGTTATATTTATTAACCCCTAATCTGCCCCCCACAACGTCGCCGACACCTACCTACACTTATTAACCCCTAATCTGCCGAGCGGACCTGAGCGCTACTATAATAAAGTTATTAACCCCTAATCCGCCTCACTAACCCTATCATAAATAGTATTAACCCCTAATCTGCCCTCCCTAACATCGCCGACACCTACCTTCAATTATTAACCCCTAATCTGCCGACCGGAGCTCAAAGCTATTCTAATAAATGTATTAACCCCTAAAGCTAAGTCTAACCCTAACACTAACACCCCCCTAAGTTAAATATAATTTTTATCTAACGAAATAAATTAACTCTTATTAAATAAATGATTCCTATTTAAAGCTAAATACTTACCTGTAAAATAAATCCTAATATAGCTACAATATAAATTACATTTATATTATAGCTATTTTAGGATTAATATTTATTTTACAGGTAACTTTGTATTTATTTTAACCAGGTACAATAGCTATTAAATAGTTAAGAACTATTTAATAGTTACCTAGTTAAAATAATTACAAATTTACCTGTAAAATAAATCCTAACCTAAGATATAATTAAACCTAACACTACCCTATCAATAAAATAATTAAATAAACTACCTACAATTACCTACAATTAACCTAACACTACACTATCAATAAATTAATTAAACACAATTGCTACAAATAAATACAATTAAATAAACTAGCTAAAGTACAAAAAATAAAAAAGAACTAAGTTACAGAAAATAAAAAAATATTTACAAACATAAGAAAAATATTACAACAATTTTAAACTAATTACACCTACTCTAAGCCCCCTAATAAAATAACAAAGACCCCCAAAATAAAAAATTCCCTACCCTATTCTAAAATACAAAAATTACAAGCTCTTTTACCTTACCAGCCCTGAACAGGGCCCTTTGCGGGGCATGCCCCAAGAATTTCAGCTCTTTTGCCTGTAAAAAAAAACATACAATACCCCCCCCCCAACATTACAACCCACCACCCACATACCCCTAATCTAACCCAAACCCCCTTAAATAAACCTAACACTAATCCCCTGAAGATCTTCCTACCTTGTCTTCACCATCCAGGTATCACCGATCCGTCCTGGCTCCAAGATCTTCATCCAACCCAAGCGGGGGTTGGCGATCCATAATCCGGTGCTCCAAAGTCTTCCTCCTATCCGGCAAGAAGAGGACATCCGGACCGGCAAACATCTTCTCCAAGCGGCATCTTCTATGTTCTTCCATCCGATGACGACCGGCTCCATCTTGAAGACCTCCAGCGCGGATCCATCCTCTTCTTCCGACGACTAGACGACGAATGACGGTTCCTTTAAGGGACGTCATCCAAGATGGCGTCCCTCGAATTCCGATTGGCTGATAGGATTCTATCAGCCAATCGGAATTAAGGTAGGAATATTCTGATTGGCTGATGGAATCAGCCAATCAGAATCAAGTTCAATCCGATTGGCTGATCCAATCAGCCAATCAGATTGAGCTCGCATTCTATTGGCTGTTCCGGTTAATAAATATAACATAGGGGTCGGCGATGTTAGGGGCAGAAGATTAGGGGTACATAGGGATAACGTAGGTGGCGGCGATTTGCGGTCGGAAGATTAGGGGTTAATTATTTTAAGTAGCTTGCGGCGACGTTGTGGGGGGCAAGTTAGGGGTTAATAAATATAATATAGGGGTCGGCGGGGTTAGGGGCAGCAGATTAGGGGTACATAAGTATAACGTAGGTGGCGGTCGGCAGATTAGGGGTTAAAAATTTTAATCGAGTGGCGGCGATGTGGGGGGACCTCGGTTTAGGGGTACATAGGTAGTTTATGGGTGTTAGTGTACTTTAGGGCACAGTAGTTAAGAGCTTTATAAACCGGCGTTAGCCAGAAAGCTATTAACTCCTGCTTTTTTCAGGCGGCTGGAATCTTGTCGTTAGAGCTCTAACGCTCACTGCAGAAACGACTCTAAATACCGGCGTTAGAAAGATCCCATTGAAAAGATAGGCTACGCAAATGGCGTAGGGGGATCTGCGGTATGGAAAAGTCGCGGCTGTAAAGTGAGCGTTAGACCCTTTAATCACTGACTCCAAATACCAGCGGGCGGCCAAAACCAGCGTTAGGAGCCTCTAACGCTGGTTTTGACGGCTACCGCCGAACTCTAAATCTAGGCCTAAAAGTACTTGGCTAGTCCCCCTGGAATTAATTATAAAAGGGGGGTTGAACCATTAGTTCCTTGCAAGTGGCCAGATGCTTCCTATAGAAACTAATGGAATTCACTGGAAATAAATGATATACAAGCACTACTGCAATAACAACAGCACTTGTATATCTCTTTAATTAGCAAATCCTTGTAACTTGTGCTACAAAATAACAGTGTTTAAAAGGGAAAGTAAAGTAAAAAATGATTCAGACAGACTGCACGATATTAACCAACTTTTCAATTTACTTCTATTATCTAACTTGCTTGGTTCTATTGGTATCCTGTGTTGGAAAGCATATCTAGGTAGGCTTAAAGGGACAGTCTAGTCCAAAATAAACTTACATGATTCAGATAGGGCATGTCATTTTAAACAATTTTCCAATTTACTTTTATCACCAATTTTGCTTTGTTCTCGATATTCTTAGTTGAAAGCTTAACCTAGGAGGTTCATATGCTAATTTCTTAGACCTTGAAGGCCACCTCTTTTCTGAATGCATTTTAACAGTTTTTCACCACTAGAGGGTGTTAGTTCATGTTTTTCATATAGATAACACTGTGCTTATGCACGTGAAGTTATCTGGGAGCCAGCACTGATTGGCTAAACTGCAAGTCTGTCAAAAGAACTGAAATAAGGGGGCAGTTTGCAGAGGCTTAGATACAAAATAATCACAGAGGTAAAAAGTATACAAATATAACTGTGTTGGTTATGCAAAACTGGGGAATGGGTAATAAAGGGATTATCTATCTTTTAAAACAATAAAAATTCTGGTGTAGACTGTCCCTTTAAGAGCAGCAATGCACTGCTCACAGCTAGATGCGGGTTGGTGGCTGCATATATATATATATATACATACCTCTTGTAATTAGTTCTTACAATGTGGTTAACTGGCTACCATGCTGATCTTTCAACAATAACAGGAGAATGACGCAAATTTAATAATATAAGGAAATTAGAAAGTTGTTTACAATTGTATGCTCTACTTGAATCATGAATGGAAATCATTTTTATTTCATATCCCTTTAGCTGCTGTTTTTTTACCCAGAGATCTCTGTTATCTGTCAAAGTAATCAATGTTTGACTTGTTTATTGGATTTTGCATATGGACAGTAATATTGGTAATACTGAAGGTGTTTAAGTGTTTTGTGCATTTGTTCCTGGACTTCATGTGATATTAACCACAAATGATAACCTAAATAACAACATTTGCTTTTGCTTGTAGTGGAGATCCAATTCCTCGCATTGAATTCACAGAAGAAGAAATAAAGACCTGGGGAACTGTGTTCCGAGAGCTTAACAAGTTATACCCAACACACGCGTGTAAGGAGTATATGAAGAACCTGCCACTTCTGTCCAAATACTGTGGTTGCAGAGAGGACAACATCCCGCAGCTAGAAGATGTATCGCGCTTTCTCAAAGGTAACATACAGGGCGAGATAATATATGAGGCGTCACCCGCAAAAGCCGTTTTTTACACGGTTTTGGTGCCGCATATAAATGGAGAGTGTATATTTCACCTGTAAATGTTACTCTAATAAGCTTACATAGAACTGCGTTGCAAATCGGTATCACATATTAAGCGCAAGGACTTACGCGCGAAAATGGAGAAATTTTACTCCATTTTCACCTCGCCACACATAGGCAGGCGCAGCAAGCCTTACGTTAAAAATGTGAGTACAGTAACTCCTGTAACTGAGTGAAAATATTAACTAACACCTAACACATGTGCAATATCTATCTACCTGTCAACCCCCACCGCAATAACTAATAAACTATATTTACACATAATCTGCCATTAACCCATATCACAATAAACCTAATAAATGTATTGACCCATAATCCGCCATTAACCCACAACGCAATAAACCTAATAAAACTATTAACCCCTAATCCGCCAAACCCACACAATGCAATAATAGTAATAAATCTATTAACCCCTAATCCGCCAAGCCCCCACAACGCAAATAACTAATTCAATTACTAAGTCCCCTAACCTAACACCCCCTAAATTAAGCCCAATGACCTAAATTAAAAAATACTAAGTTACAATTAAAATAAAAAAGCTAACATTACTTAAAAATGAAAAAAAAAACTTAAAATTAAATTAATCTAAGATTACAAAAAATTTAAAAAAAGTCTAACATTACAGAAAATATTAAACCAAATTATCAAAAATAAAATAATAAAAAAGCCTCCCCAAAATAAAAATGCCCTCTAATCTAATACTAAACTTCCAACAGCCCTTATAATGGCTCTTTTACCTTAAAAAAAAGTCCCCCCTCTAAAAGTAAACTGCCCACCCACCAAACCCCCCAAAATAAATAGGTACTCACTGTTCCTGAAGTCCGGCAGAGAAGGTCCTGTTCCAGGCGGTGAAGTCTTCTTCCAAGTGGGAACCTCTTCCTTCTTCATCCAGGACCAAGACGTTGCGGAGCAGAGATGAGCGCGGAGCAGGACCGGCAACCGCAGAGACATGGAGGATCCTCTTCGTACGATTTCCGCAGTACACTAAGGATTGAATTCAAGGTACGCGTTTAAATATGGCTTCCCTTACATTCCTATTGGCTGATTTGAGTCTTCAAATTCAAATCAGCCAATAGGATTTCAGTAGCTCTCATCCTATTGGATAATTTGAATTTGAAGAATCAAATCAGCCAATAGGAATGCAAGGGACGCCATATTTAAATGCGTACCTTGAATTCACTATTCAGTGTATGGCGGTGATCGTACAAAGAAAATCCTCCACGCTCCATGGCTCCACAGTCAGCTGTCATGCTCCATGCTCATCTCCGCTCCAGCTTCGTCCTTGATGTGCAAGGAGAAATTACGGATGACGCGGATTTCAGCAGTTACGCTGAAGTCTGTGCTGCATATGTAATCTCTAAGGCCTAGATTTGGAGTTTGGCGTTAGCCGTGAAAACCAGCGTTAGAGGCTCCTAACGCTGGTTTTGGCCGCCCGCTGGTATTTGGAGTCAGTGATTAAAGGGTCTAACGCTCACTTTTCAGCCGCGACTTTTCCATACCGCAGATCCCCTTACGTCAATTGCGTATCCTATCTTTTCAATGGGATCTTCCTAACGCCGGTATTTAGAGTCGTTTCTGAAGTGAGCGTTAGAGCTCTAACGACAAAATTCCAGCCGCAGGAAAATAGCAGTAGTTAAGAGCTTTCTGGGCTAACGCCGGTTCATAAAGCTCTTAACTACTGTACCCTAAAGTACACTAACACCCATAAACTACCTATGTACCCCTAAACCGAGCTCCCCCCACATCGCCGCCACTCGATTAAAATTTTTTAACCCCTAATCTGCCGAACGCCACCTACGTTATACTTATGTACCCCTAATCTGCTGCCCCTAACCCCGCCGACCCCTGTATTATATTTATTAACCCCTAACCTGCCCCCCACAACGTCGCCGCCAGCTACTTAAAATAATTAACCCCTAATCTTCCGACCGCAAAGCGCCGCCACCTACGTTATCCCTATGTACACCTAATCTGCTGCCCCTAACACCGCCGACCCCTATATTATATTTATTAACCCCTAATCTGCCCCCCTCAACATCGCCGACACCTGCCTACACTTATTAACCCCTAATCTGCCGAGCGGACCTGAGCGCTACTATAATAAAGTTATTAACCCCTAATCCGCCTCACTAACCCTATAATAAATAGTATTAACCCCTAATCTGCCCTCCCTAACATCGTCGACACCTAACTTCAATTATTAACCCCTAATCTGACGACCGGAGCTCACCGCTACTATAATAAATGGATTAACCCCTAAAGCTAAGTCTAACCCTAACTCTAACACCCCCCTAAGTTAAATATAATTTAAATCTAACGAAATAAATTAACTCTTATTAAATAAATTATTCCTATTTAAAGCTAAATACTTACCTGTAAAATACATCCTAATATAGCTACAATATAAATTATAATTATATTATAGCTATTTTAGGATTTATATTTATTTTACAGGCAACTTGGTAATTATTTTAACCAGGTACAATAGCTATTTAATAGTTACCTAGTTAAAATAATAACAAATTTACCTGTAAAATAAATCCTAACCTAAGATATAATTAAACCTAACACTACCCTATCAATAAATTAATTAAATAAACTACCTACAATTACCTACAATTAACCTAACACTACACTATCAATAAATTAATTAAACACAATTCCTACAAATAAATACAATTAAATAAACTAGCTAAAGTACAAAAAATAAAAAAGAACTAAGTTACAAAAAATAAAAAAATATTTACAAACATAAGAAAAATATTACAACAATTTTAAACTAATTACACCTACTCTAAGCCCCCTAATAAAATAACAAAGCCCCCCAAAATAAAAAATTCCCTACCCTATTCTAAATTAAAAAAGGTAAAAGCTCTTTTACCTTACCAGCCCTGAACAGGGCCCTTTGCGGGGCATGCCCCAAGAATTTCAGCTCTTTTGCCTGTAAAAAAAACATACAATACCCCCCCCCAACATTACAACCCACCACCCACATACCCCTAATCTAACCCAAACCCCCCTTAAATAAACCTAACACTAAGCCCCTGAAGATCTTCCTACCTTGTCTTCACCATCCAGGTTCACCGATCCGTCCTGAAGAGCTCCTCCGATGTCCTGATCCAAGCCCAAGCGGGGGGCTGAAGAGGTCCATGATCCGGTCAAAGTCTTCATCCAAGCGGGGCAGAAGAGGATCTTCCATCCGATTGAAGTCTTCATCCAAGCAGCATCCATCCGGAGCGAAGCGGCAGGATCCTGAAGACCTCCAGCGCGGAACATCCATCCGGCCCGACGACTGAACGACGAATGACTGTTCCTTTAAGGGACGTCATCCAAGATGGCGTCCCTCGAATTCCGATTGGCTGATAGGATTCTATCAGCCAATCGGAATTAAGGTAGGAATTTTCTGATTGGCTGATGGAATCAGCCAATCAGAATCAAGTTCAATCCGATTGGCTGATCCAATCAGCCAATCAGATTGAGCTCGCATTCTATTGGCTGTTCCGATAAGCCAATAGAATGCGAGCTCAATCTGATTGGCTGATCGGATCAGCCAATCGGATTGAACTTGATTCTGATTGGCTGATTCCATCAGCCAATCAGAAAATTCCTACCTTAATTCCGATTGGCTGATAGAATCCTATCAGCCAATCGGAATTCGAGGGACGCCAACTTGGATGACGTCCCTTAAAGGAACAGTCATTCGTCGTTCAGTCGTCGGGCCGGATGGATGTTCCGCGCTGGAGGTCTTCAGGATCCTGCCGCTTCGCTCCGGATGGATGCTGCTTGGATGAAGACTTCAATCGGATGGAAGATCCTCTTCTGCCCCGCTTGGATGAAGACTTTGACCGGATCATGGACCTCTTCAGCCCCCCGCTTGGGCTTGGATCAGGACATCGGAGGAGCTCTTCAGGACGGATCGGTGAACCTGGATGGTGAAGACAAGGTAGGAAGATCTTCAGGGGCTTAGTGTTAGGTTTATTTAAGGGGGGTTTGGGTTAGATTAGGGGTATGTGGGTGGTGGGTTGTAATGTTGGGGGGGGGTATTGTATGTTTTTTTTTACAGGCAAAAGAGCTGAAATTCTTGGGGCATGCCCCGCAAAGGGCCCTGTTCAGGGCTGGTAAGGTAAAAGAGCTTTTACCTTTTTTAATTTAGAATAGGGTAGGGAATTTTTTATTTTGGGGGGCTTTGTTATTTTATTAGGGGGCTTAGAGTAGGTGTAATTAGTTTAAAATTGTTGTAATATTTTTCTTATGTTTGTAAATATTTTTTTATTTTTTGTAACTTTAGCTAGTTTATGTAATTGTATTTATTTGTAGCAATTGTGTTTAATTAATTTATTGATAGTGTAGTGTTAGGTTAATTGTAGGTAATTGTAGGTAGTTTATTTAATTAATTTATTGATAGGGTAGTGTTAGGTTTAATTATATCTTAGGTTAGGACTTATTTTACAGGTAAATTTGTTATTATTTTAACTAGGTAACTATTAAATAGCTATTGTACCTGGTTAAAATAATTACCAAGTTGCCTGTAAAATAAATATAAATCCTAAAATAGCTATAATATAATTATAATTTATATTGTAGCTATATTAGGATGTATTTTACAGGTAAGTATTTAGCTTTAAATAGGAATAATTTATTTAATAAGAGTTAATTAATTTCGTTAGATTTAAATTATATTTAACTTAGGGGGGTGTTAGTGTTAGGGTTAGACTTAGCTTTAGGGGTTAATCCATTTATTATAGTAGCGGTGAGCTCCGGTCGTCAGATTAAGGGTTAATAATTGAAGTTAGGTGTCGGCGATGTTAGGGAGGGCAGATTAGGGGTTAATACTATTTATGATAGGGTTAGTGAGGCGGATTAGGGGTTAATAACTTTATTATAGTAGCGCTCAGGTCCGCTCAGCAGATTAGGGGTTAATAAGTGTAGGCAGGTGTCGGCGACGTTGTGGGGGGCAGATTAGGGGTTAATAAATATAATATAGGGGTCGGCGATGTTAGGGCAGCAGATTAGGGGTACATAGGGATAACGTAGGTTAAGGCGGTTTACGGAGCGGCAGATTAGGGGTTAAAAATAATATGCAGGGGTCAGCGATAGCGGGGGCGGCAGATTAGGGGTTAATAAGTGTAAGGTTAGGGGTGTTTAGACTCGGGGTACATGTTAGAGTGTTAGGTGCAGACGTAGGAAGTGTTTCCCCATAGGAAACAATGGGGCTGCGTTAGGAGCTGAACGCTGCTTTTTTGCAGGTGTTAGGTTTTTTTTCAGCTCAAACAGCCCCATTGTTTCCTATGGGGATATCGTGCACGAGCACGTTTTTGAGGCTGGCCGCGTCCGTAAGCAACTCTGGTATCGAGAGTTGCATTTGCGGTAAAAATGCTCTACGCTCCTTTTTTGGAGCCTAACGCAGCATTTGTTTGAACTCTCGATACCAGAGTTAAATTTATGGTGCGGCCAGAAAAAAGCCAGCGGAGCGTTAACAGCCCTTCTACCGCCGAACTCCAAATCTAGGCCACAGTGTTTAATTGCTTCTAAAGCGCAATGTAAAATCATGTGTTGAATCGATAGAAAATATTCTGCTGCCTGTATCTTTCTCTATCCAAGGCAGCCCCTCATCTATTTGCCTAAGCCCGTCCCCCTGCGCTTACCCATCTCTTGCCAATACTGCACGCATTCAAGGGAGATAGGAGTAAAACTTGATTGTTCATGTGTATTGAGCAATAGACCACTATAAGTCAGTAGTGTTTGCAACATTATAAAACATATGACACGTGCACACTACTAAGCCTATCTAGGTAAGTTCCCATAGAAAGGAACTATCTTTCAATTTCAAATTGGGGTAACAAAATTGCAAATTGGAAAACATTTTTAATGGTACATTGTATCTAAATCAGAAAAGTGTCATTGTCCTTACCCAGGTCTCTATATTTTGTAGGCAGAACATTAGTGAGTATCTAAACACAGAAGAAAGCAGCGGCTTGCGGTGTTCGGCTCTTTTCCGATTTCTTTTTGTGAAAGTGCAAATTCAGATCTTAGTGTGTTGCATTCTCACAATGGTTCTTTCATGACTCAAATAGAACTTTCTGATTTACTTCTATTATCAAATTTCTCTTTTTGTTAAAGAGCAGGGATGTAAGCTCAGGAGTGTGCATGTGTTTGGAGCACTATATAGCAGCAGTTGTGCAATCATTTTGTCCATTTGCAAGAGCACAAGATGGCAGCACTATTTCCTGCTATATAGTGCTCCAGACACTTACCTAGGTATCTCTTCACCAAAAATATCATGGGAATTAAGTAAATTTGATAATAGAAGTAAATTGGAAAGTTTTTTTAAACGACTTGCCCTGCCTGATTCACAAAAGAAACGTTTTGGGTTTCATATCCCATTATATCATTTAATAATAATAAAAACAACCACTGTGCAAACTCATACCATCTGTCAGGTGAAACCTTTCAGCTGCATTGAAATATTTCCGGTGAGGGTATTTGATACATTTTCTGATGAATTGGAATGTTATTGAATTTGAAAGCATTGCCGAACATGTGATCAACTTCTTGATGCTTTTCAAACAGAAAGGGATAGACCCCCAAATGTTTATCTTTCCTTTCATTGGTGCGGTAGTGAGAGTAAAAATTCTAGTAAAAAAAGTCCTTGAATGATAGGCAGAAAACCTTCCAAAAAATAAAAACAAATATGCATTAAAAACCCTTGAACACATGCAGCCACCATTCAGAATGACACATTGGCCCCAAGTTATCAAGGTCTGTCGGACCTGATCCGACAGTGCGGATCAGGTCCGACAGACCTCGCTGAATACGGCGAGCAATACGCTCGCCGTATTCAGCATTGCACCAGCAGCTCACAAGAGCTGCTGGTGCAATGCCGCCCCTGCAGACTCGCGGCCAATGGGCCGCCAGCAGGGGGTGTCAATCAGTCCGATCGTACTCGATCGGGTTGATTTCCGGCGATGTCTGTCCGCCTGCTCAGAGCAGGCGGACAGGTTATGGAGCAGTGGTCTTTGTGACCGCTGCTTCATAACTGCTGTTTCTGGCGAGTCTGCAGGCTTGCCAGAAACACTGGGCATCAAGTTCCATTCAGAGCTTGATAAATATGCCCCATTATGTCTGGAATAACAAGAATATGGTGTCAGATGTGTTTCATTTTTGTGGAAAGTAATATGGATTTCAAATGTTTGACACCTCAAGCCATCATGTTGTCCAAATTGGGCTTGAAAGGAGGTTCTTCATCTGGTTGCTGGACCCGTATAAGGAAAGGACTGATGGAGTGTTTCATAAAAGCTCCAATAGGACTTTAGGTTTTTACATTTGATGTGTTTAATAAAACCCATTTTGTGTTTGTATCTTGTGTAGAGCGATCAGGATTTACAATCCGTCCTGTTGCTGGATATTTGTCCCCTAGAGACTTCCTTGCAGGATTGGCATTCCGGGTTTTCCACTGCACTCAGTATGTCAGACACAGCTCCGATCCACTTTACACTCCGGAACCGTAAGTACTTATATTAGCAAACGTACCTTATCCCTGTATGAGGGTTTGCAATTTATTATGTGCATAAGAAATAAGCAGCTTTTACTCTACACTGTATTTAATAAAAACACGTCTATAATGAACACTTGCTGCTAGAGTACATCAATATTTTACTCCTATTATCAATCGCCTAGATTTAGAGTCCTGCGTTAGCCTTAAAAAGCAGCGTTAAGGGGTCCTAACGCTGCTTTTTAATGCCCACTGGTATTACGAGTATGGCTGGTACAGGTGTACTGCTCACTTTTCTTCCGCGACTTTTGGCTACCGCAAATCCCCTTACGTCAATTGCGTATCCTATCTTTTTAATGGGATTTGAAGAAGTGAGCGATACAGCCTCTACCTCCAAGACTCCAACCGCATAAAAAAGTCAGTAGTTAAGAGTTTTATGGGCTAACGCCGGAACATAAGGCTCTTAACTACAGTGCTACAAAGTACACTAACACCCAATCGGATTGGATCAGCCAATAGAATTGACCTCGCATTCTATTGGCTGATCCAATCAGCCAATCGGATTGAACTTCAATCCGATTGGCAGATTACATTAGCCAATCAGATTTTTTCTACCTTAATTCCGATTGGCTGATAGAATCCTATCAGAATCCTATCAGCCAATCGGAGTTCGAGGGACGCCATCTTGCATGACGTCATTTAAAGGAACCTTCATTCGTCGTTAGTCGTCGGGAAGAAAAGGATGCTCCGCGTCGGATGTCTTGAAGATGGACCCGCTCCGCGCTGTATGGATGAAGATAGAAGATGCCGCTTGGATGAAGACTTCTGCTGGATGGAGGACCTCTTCTGCCCGATCGGATGAAGACTTCTGCCGCTCCGGATGTCCTATTCTGGCCCATCGGTGCCCGGCTGGGTAAATACGGCTCAAGGTAGGGGGATCTTCAATGGGGTAGTGTTAGGTTTTTTTAAGGGGGGATCGGGTGGGTTTTAGAGTAGGGGTGTGTGAGTAGTGGGTTGTAATGTTGGGGGGGTCTTGTATTTTATTTTACAGGTAAAAGAGCTGATTACTTTGGGGCAATGCCCCGCAAAAAGCCCTTTTAAGGGCTGGTAAAAGAGCTGATTACTTTTGTAATTTAGTATAGGGTAGGGAATTTTTTTATTTTGGGGGGCTTTTTTATTTTATTAGGGGGCTTAGATTAGGTGTAATTAGATTAAAATTCTTGTAATATTTTTTTATTTTTTGTAATTTAGTGGGTTTTTTTGTAATATAGTTTAGTTTATTTAATTGTATTGCAGTTTATATCATTGTAGTTTATTTAATTAATTTATTGATAGTGTAGTGTTAGGTGTATTTGTAACTTAGGTTGGGATTAATTTTACAGGTAATTTTGTAATTATTTTAACAAGGTAGCTATTAAATAGTTATTAACTATTTAATAGCTATTGTACCTAGTTAAAATAAACACAAAGTTGCCTGTAAAATAAATATAAATCCTAAAATAGCTACAATGTAACTAATAGTTATATTGTGCTATATTAGGGTTTATTGTATAGGTAAGTATTTATTTTTAAATAGGAATAATTTATTTAATTATAGTAAATTTATTTAGATGTATTTAAATTATATTTAATTTAGGGGGGGTGTTAGGGTTAGACTTAGGTTTAGGGGTTAATAAATTTATTATAGTAGCGGCGACGTTGGGGGCGGCAGGTTAGGGTGTTAATAATTGTAGGTAGGTGGCGGCGATGTTAGGGAGGGCAGATTAGGGGTTAATAAATATAATATAGGTGTCGGCGATGTTAGGGGCAGCAGATTAGGGGTTCATAGGGATAATGTAGGTGTCGGCGGTGTCCGGAGCGGCAGATTAGGGGTAAATAGTATAATGCAGGTGTCAGCAATAGTGGGGGTGGCAGATTAGGGGTTAATAAGTGTAAGATTAGGGGTGTTTAGGCTCGGGGTTCATGTTAGGGTGTTAGGTGTAGACTTAGAAAGTTTTTCCCCATAGGAAACAATGGGGCTGCGTTAGGAGCTGAACGCTGCTTTTTTCAAGGTGTTAGGTTTTTTTTCCGCCAGCTCAGCCCCATTGTATCCTATGGGGAAATTGTGCACGAGCACGTTTTTCCAGCTTACCGCTACCGTAAGCAACGCTGGTATTGAGGGTTGAAGTGGAGCTAAATTTGGCTCAACGCTCACTTTTCTGAGGCTAGCGCAGCCATTTAGAAAACTCGTAATAACAGCGTTGGCTAAAGGGTGCGCTAAAAAAAAAAGGAGCGTTAGCCCCGCAAGTTTTTACAGACAAAACTCTAAATCTAGGCGAAAGTTTCTTCATTCTCTTGCTATCTTTATTTATAAAAAAAAAGCAAGAATGCAAGTTTAGAAACCGCCCCATTTTTGCTTCACAACCTGGGTTGTTCTTGCTGATTGGTGGCTAAATGCACCCACCAATAAACAAGTGCTGTCCAGGGTCTGAACCAAAAATTGTCTGGCTCCTTAGCTTAGATGCCTTCTTTTTCAAATAAAGATAGCAACAGAATAAAGAAAAATTGATAATAGGAGTAAATTAGAAAGTTGCTTAAAATTGCTGCTCTATCTGAATCATGAAAGAAAAAATTTGGGTTCAGTGTCCCTTTAATTATATTCTGTTACCAGTTACAAATATTACATGCTCATTATTTCTCTCTAGGAAATGTATAACCAGTAATAACAATACTTATTTTTTTTTTACTGTCATTTTAGGGACACCTGTCATGAACTTTTAGGTCATGTTCCTCTCTTAGCGGAACCCAGTTTTGCGCAGTTTTCTCAGGAGATTGGACTTGCGTCACTTGGGGCATCTGATGAAGCTGTTCAGAAACTTGCTACAGTATGTACATTATTTGTTTTGTTATACTATGCAATATTAAAGGAATAGTAAATGTTGGATAAAAAAATATGTGCTATGCATTGGGGCCTATTTATTAAAGGTCTTGCGGATCTGATCCGATAGTGCAGATCAGGTCCGCAAGATCTCGCTGAATGAGCAATACGCTCTCCGCATTTAGCATTGCACCAGCAGCCCACAAGAGCTGCTGGTGCAATGCCGCCCCCTGCTGACTCGCTGCCAATGGGCCGCAAGCAGGGAGCCTTCAATCAACCCGATCGTACTTGATCGGGTTGATTTCTGGCGATTCCCGTCCGTCTGCTCAGAGCAGGCGGACAGGGTTATGGAGCAGCGCCAGAAACACGGGCCCAAAAGCTCTGTACGGAGCTTGATAAATGCGCCCCATTGTGTTAATAAAATGTTAAATATGTGTATAAGTTAACATAATTGCTGCATGACTGACATTAAATCAATGTCAACAACAACAATTTTCCATCACCTAGTAAGGATTACTAAATGTAGTTTGTAAGAACAGGTTGCTCAGTCTGTGAACTTTCTTACCCCAATCTTAACCGTGGTACCCAAAGAGCAACCTCTGGTCGTGGCACAGCTCAATAAACAGAGCCCGTCCGATCAGTGTGTTTAAAGTGGCTAAGCAGACCTCTACTATCATATAGCTGCATTGCTGTTCTGCTCTGGAGACCCGATGCAAGGGCAACACATCACCGCGCTCCTCCTCCTAGCTCCAAGGGTCAAGCAACAGAGACTTCTGGCGCACATGGTCTCTATCCTGGCCAATCACAATCCACAACAGGTTAAGCTTGAATCCATACCAGCAATAGCGGTAAAACCAAAGTAATATCCAGACATAGACCTGGTTCCGGGGGTAGAAAGGGAAGTATCTCAGGAAAGAAAGGGACTCCTTATGATCCCAATGATGAGATATCAGCAAAAAATGAAAGGAAATCCTGGAAACTTCCGTAGTGTATAAGTAAAACCAGCTTTATTTGATACAAGTTAAAACGGGCACACAGAGAACAGTGAGTGCTGACTGGCCTTACGCGTTTCGGCTAGTGCTGTAGTCATAGACCTGACAATGTGTTAGCCAGCTGTGTTTAAAAACCCTTTCAAGTGATTTCATTGGTTAATTGTAAAAAGAAGTAAAACACCTCCTACAATACGTTTAAACATACTTGTTCAATAACAGTGTCATTTGCAGCTGGTAACAACTTAGAACATTAGAAAGTTATAATAAATTTTAAGGGAATCAACATATAAGTGAATATCAGACTATTGTTTGTACAATGATACAAGGTTATAAATCATGATACTAGTAAATCAAAAAAGATTCTTAGATAGATCACACAACTTTAACCAATACCTATTAGCAATAGATTAAAGGTATACTGAATCACACAGGGTATATACAGTTATATAGAAAGGTAAGATATTTTATAACCATTATAGTACATATCAACCTACTTATGATAATTAGAAGTCTTATAATATATGCTATATGCGATAAATAGCGTGTGAATACATCGCCACGATTAATCTATTTCCAGTGATTTATTACGTCATACACAGAATTGAAGCCCCTAGGTACCTGGGTTTTCAACTTGAAAATCCAGAAAACTTCTATTCTGGCTAATAACTGTTCCCTGTCCCCACCTCTTTTGGGACACCTCACAACTTCAATAGCTTCTATTTAAAGTTATCAACACATTTATTGTGTTGATCCAAGAAATGTATGGATAACGCAGAGCTGCGCTTTTCATTGGTAATCTACCCCAGGTGTACACGTATATGTGATCTGACATTCCTAGTGGTCATGTCTACATATTGCATTTAATGTTGGGTACATTCAATCAAATTTACAACATAGGTAGGTGAACAATTGATGTAGCCTTTAACAGTTAAATGCTGTCCAGTAACACATTAATAAAAATCACTACCTGTAGTTAAAAAATCACACGATTTGCACCTAGAGCTGCCACATTTAAAATTACTATTGGAGCTAAGCCAAGAGCTTACAGGGGATGTCATTGGAAGTTGACTTGGGGAAAGTAGATTGCCAAAGTCAGGTTTTTGGGAAAAAAAATACACTTACAACCGCCCTCCACAACCTTCTTTAAATCCTTATCACCTTATAATAACAGGAAATATGTTTTCACAATTTTACATATAGTATAAAATTCTGTGGAGTATTTGGTGATGAAGAGTGGCTGTCGATCTTGTTCTTTCTTAGGTTTAGGTATAAAGGTAGCTGACCTATCCAGTGTGGAGACTTGTTTAGACACTTTGTTTAATAGATGTTTAGAGTACCTTCTATCCTTAAAACGTTGTTCAAGGACTTGGCTCTCCTCAAATTTTTTGTTGTCTGTACATATCCGTTTGACCCTAATGTACTGCCCTTTTACAACACCTTTACACACGTGGTTAGGGTGAGCACTTTTGGGGTGTACTATAGTGTTCCCTGATATGGGTTTGCAGAATAAGCAGCTACTGATCTTGTTTGATTCAACCATCACGGTCATTCAGACAGGGGTTCCAATAAGCAACCTATACCGGATACAATGGGTCTACCCCTAACCTGTTCTAGGCTCTTATGGACCTTCGGTAGATGATGGAATATGGGTAGGCTGACCATATTGCCGCTTTAAGAAGGAACACATATGAAAAATACATATGTCAGGGTTCTTATACAAATCATTTCTTTAAACAGCCCTGAAAACAGCCCTGACATATGTATTTTTCATATGTGTCCCTTTTTAAAGCGGCAATATGGTCAGCCTAAATATGGGAGTAACTGGATTATCAACTAAAAGATAGTGTGCTGTATCTATATCCATACTTCCAAGATATACTCCGTCATCTACCAAGGATCACAGTTCTTTCTAAAATTGGAGCGAGGACTACTATATGACAATGAGGTAAGATCCTCTACCACACGTTTATGATACAGTTCCAATGCTTTACTTCTATTATGAATGGGGTAAAAATTGGACTGTTTTTTAATTTTAGGGTAGTGTACATTTCCAACGTGATTCTCATTGTGAATAGAAGCCTGCTCTAATTCTTCTAAGGACCTAATGGCACATGCATCAAAATAGGTCAAATCAGGTTGTCCCTGAGGAGCGCCATTCTGCATCGAATCCTCAGTCACCAATGAATTGTTACTCCTGAAATGTTTCATGATAATGTTAAAACATATAATGTTAAACAGATTAAAGCTCCTAGTGTGGCAAAATCCTAAGCCATAGCCAAGTACCTTGAGTTCTATGTCTGTGAGCTGATATAAGGAAAGATTGATAACATTTGAACATTAGCCACCTTTTTTATGGGTTCTGTTACCTGGCTGGCTAACACATTGTCAGGTCTATAACTACGGGACAAGCCAAAACGCGTAAGACCAGTCAGCACTCACTGTTCTCTGTGTGCTCGTTTTAACTTCTATCATATAAAGCTAGTTTTACTTATACACTATGGAAGTTTCCAGGATTTCCTTTCCTATTTTGCTGATATTAAATCAATGTGTCAGCCCAGCTTCCCTGTCCAGACATCACGAGGCATGATCTCACTCACTGCACATGCATCAGAGGAAGTGGGTAGACACCATACAGTATGAAAACATGGAATAGGACAGGAAAGGGGCAGCATTCTTATTGGCTGTACTGCCCAATGCCAATTCTGAGTGGGGGGGGGGCTTGGCTGTGGGGGATGCCAGAGATGCCCTCAGTGGAAGAATTTTCAAATTCATAATTTAGATTACAACTTTCCAATTTACTTCTATTATTTAATTTGCTTCCTTTTCTTGTTATCCTTTGCTGAAAGATTTTTCTAGGAAAGCTCAGGAGCAGCAAAGAACCTAGGTTCTAGCTGCTGATTGATGGCTGCATACAGTGGTGTCACTAGGGTTGATGTCATCCTGTGCGGTAACTCATGGTGTCACCCCCCAGGTGTGTGTGTATATATATATATATATATATATATATATATATATAGCACATATATATATATATTTATATACAATTGTATGCAAAAGTTTAGGCACCCCTGACAATTACCATGATTTTCATTTATAAATAATTGGGTGTTTGGATTAGCAATATCATTTTGATCTATAAAATAACGGAAGGACACAGTAATATTTCAGTAGTGAAATGAAGTTTATTGAATTAACAAAAAATGTGCAATATGCATCAAAACGAAATTAGACAGGTGCATACCTTTGGGCACCCCAACAGAAATATTGCATCAATATTTAGTAGAGCCTTCTTTAGCAGAAATAACAGCCTCTAGAAGCTTCCAATAGCCTGTAATGAGTGTCTGGATTCTGGATGAAGGTATTTTGGACCATTCCTCCTTGCAAAACATCTCCAGTTCAGTTAGGTTTGATGGTTGCCGAGCTTGGACAACCCGCTTCAAATTAACCCACAGATTCTCAGTGATATTCAGGTCTGGGGACTGGGATGGCCATTCCAGAACATTGTACTTGTTCCTCTGCATAAATGCCAGAGTTTATTTTGAGCAGTTTTTTGGGTTGTTGTCTTGTTGAAGTATCCAGTCCCGGCGTAACTTCAATATTGTGACTGATTCCTCAAAATTATTCTCAAGTATCTGCTGATATTGAATGGAATCTATGCAACCCCCAACTTTAACAGGATTCCCAGTACCGGCACTGACAACACAGCCCCACAGCATGATGGGACATCCACCAAATTTTACTGTGGCTAGCAAGTGTTCTTTTGCCGCCATGCATAACACCCCTTGTTATGACAAAATAACTCAATCTTTGTTTCATCAGTCCACAGCACCTTCTTCCAAAATGAAACTGGCTTGTCAAAATGTGCGTTTGCATACCTGAAGCGACTCAGTTTGTGGCGTGTGTGCAGAAAAAGCTTCTTCCGCATCACTATCCCATACAGCTTCTCCTTGTGCAAAGTGTACTGAATTGTTGAACAATGCACAGTGACACCATCTGCACCAAGATTATGTTATAGGTCTTTGGAGGTGGTCTGTGGTCTGTTTTTGACCGTTCTCACCATCCTTTGCCTCTCCGATATTTTACTTGGCCTGCCGCTTCTGGCCTTAACAACAACTGTGCCTGTGGTCTTCCATTTCCTCACTATGTTCCTCACAGTGGACACTGACAGCTTAAATCTCTGTGATAGCGTTTTGTAGTCTTCCCCTTACCCATAATGTTGAACAATCTTTGTTTTCAGATCATTTGAGAGTTGTTTTGAGGCCCCGTGTTGCGACTCTTTAGAGGAGAGTCAAAGAGAACAACAACTTGCAATTGGCCTCCTCAAATACCTTTTCTCATGATTGGATGCACCTGTCTATGAAGTTCAAGGCAAAATGGGTTCACAAAACCAATTGTGTGTTCCAATTAATCAGTGCTAGGTAGTTACAGGTATTCAAATCAACAAAATGACAAGAGTGCCCAAATTTATGCACCTGTCTAATTTTGTTTTGATAAATAATGCACATTTTCTGTTAATCAAATAAACCTAATTTCACTACTGAAATATTACTGTGTCCATCAGCTATTTCCTAGATCAAAATGAAATTGCTGATCCAAACACCCAATTATTTATAAATGAAAATCATGGAAATTGTCCGGGGTGCCTAAACATTTGCATACAACTGTATATATCAGATGAGGATACTCATGTTTATGCATGTGTATAATGCTTACAACTTAATAGCATATATATATATATCATATCTATCTATATATTGCATATCTATACATATATCAAATAGTTTGTGCATATGTTTAATAACTTAATACCTCAGAGCCCTTAGACCAGCCTCTCCGCCATCCCCTGAACACAAAGCACCAGCTGGGTGCACGGACTAGGCAAGGTGTTTATCTCTAAGTGTTTTGTCCTTCAGAGTCTGGACTGTTAAAGCCCACACAGCACAGTGCTATAGCATGTACTGTTCGTGGGTTTATACAAGTTTAAAAAAAAAAAAAAGCGGCAGTGACGTCACTAAAGCTCCAGCGTGAAGCTTTAGTGTGCTGCAGTTGCTAAGATCAGGATAGGATCATACTATTAGAGCCCGCCCTGGACATTAACCAGTAACTGTACAGCGGATTGAAAGGGCAGCCCTGCTGATCCTGCCTCTGTTCCCTGGTGCACAGCAATAACCCCCTCCTGCCTCTGTTTAGCATGGACCCCTTGGCCCTTCTTACTAGGCTCCAGCACATAAAAAAACACCATTGTGTCATTGACCTGGAATTGCAGCTCTAACGTTAATCTACCACTGGTGGTGATGTCATCCCCTGAGGCGGTCCACACCCCCATAGTGACGCCACTGGCTGCATATATATACCGATTGTCATTGGCTCTCCCATGTGTTCCGTTAGCAACCAGTAGTGCACTGCTGCTCCTTCAACAAATGATACCAAGAGAATTAAACAAATTTGATAATAGAAGTAAACTGGAAAGTTGTTTAAAATTGTTTGTTATACCTAAATCATGAAAGCAAAATTTTGGGTTTCATGTCCCTTTAATTTTGCAGATAGTATGTTAATTTATTTAATTATCGAATTCAAAAGAGGGACCTGTACTCACTCCAAGGATATCCGTATATATGGAGGTGATCTGTGCTCTCTGGAGCTGTCTGAGGCAGAAACGTCACGTTTTAATAAATGTGTTATTTTGCAACACGTCCAGAGTACAGATACATTTCATACTTTGTATACTAAAGATTTGTCACAGTTCCTTTAATTAAAGGCTTCCAAAGTAAAGGAAGCTCTGTTGTGGAACTAAATGTAACATTTGTAATCCATTTGATTTGAAATTGGTTCTCTGAAACACAAGTGCATCAAACCTGTAGGAAAAAGACATGCACGTGTTTGGTAACGCACGGGATATAACAAATGTAGTGACTCTATCTGTAGGAAAAAGACATGCACGTGTTTGGTAACGCACGGGATATAACAAATGTAGTGACTCTATCTGTAGGAAAAAGACATGCACGTGTTTGGTAACGCACGTGACATAACAAATGTAGTGACTCTATCTGTAGGAAAAAGACATGCACGTGTTTGGTAACGCACGTGACTTAACAAATGTAGTGACGCTATCTGTAGGAAAAAGACATGCACGTGTTTGGTAACGCACGGGATATAACAAATGTAGTGACTCTATCTGTAGGAAAAAGACAAGCACGTGTTTGGTAACGCACGGGATATAACAAATGTAGTGACTCTATCTGTAGGAAAAAGACATGCACGTGTTTGGTAACGCACGGGATATAACAAATGTAGTGACTCTATCTGTAGGAAAAAGACAAGCACGTGTTTGGTAACGCACGGGATATAACAAATGTAGTGACGCTATCTGTAGGAAAAAGACATGCACATGTTTGGTAACGCACGGGATATAACAAATGTAGTGACGCTATCTGTAGGAAAAAGACATGCACGTGTTTGGTAACGCACGGGATATAACAAATGTAGTGACTCTATCTGTAGGAAAAAGACAAGCACGTGTTTGGTAACGCACGGGATATAACAAATGTAGTGACTCTATCTGTAGGAAAAAGACATGCACGTGTTTGGTAACGCACGTGACCTAACAAATGTAGTGACTCTATCTGTAGGAAAAAGACATGCACGTGTTTGGTAACGCACGGGATATAACAAATGTAGTGACTCTATCTGTAGGAAAAAGACATGCACGTGTTTGGCAACGCACGTGACCTAACAAATGTAGTGACTCTATCTGTAGGAAAAAGACATGCACGTGTTTGGTAACGCACGGGATATAACAAATGTAGTGACTCTATCTGTAGGAAAAAGACATGCACGTGTTTGGTAACGCACGTGACATAACAAATGTAGTGACGCTATCTGTAGGAAAAAGACATGCACGTGTTTGGTAACGCACGTGACCTAACAAATGTAGTGACTCTATCTGTAGGAAAAAGACATGCACGTGTTTGGTAACGCACGTGACATAACAAATGTAGTGACGCTATCTGTAGGAAAAAGACATGCACGTGTTTGGTAACGCACGTGACATAACAAATGTAGTGACGCTATCTGTAGGAAAAAGACATGCACGTGTTTGGTAACGCACGTGACATAACAAATGTAGTGACGCTATCTGTAGGAAAAAGACATGCACGTGTTTGGTAACGCACGTGACTTAACAAATGTAGTGACGCTATCTGTAGGAAAAAGACATGCACGTGTTTGGTAACGCACGTGACCTAACAAATGTAGTGACGCTATTTGTAGGAAAAAGACATGCACGTGTTTGGTAACGCACGTGACCTAACAAATGTAGTGACTCTATCTGTAGGAAAAAGACATGCACGTGTTTGGTAACGCACGTGACTTAACAAATGTAGTGACGCTATCTGTAGGAAAAAGACATGCACGTGTTTGGTAACGCACGTGACTTAACAAATGTAGTGACGCTATCTGTAGGAAAAAGACATGCACGTGTTTGGTAACGCACGTGACCTAACAAATGTAGTGACGCTATTTGTAGGAAAAAGACATGCACGTGTTTGGTAACGCACGTGACATAACAAATGTAGTGACTCTATCTGTAGGAAAAAGACATGCACGTGTTTGGTAACGCACGGGATATAACAAATGTAGTGACTCTATCTGTAGGAAAAAGACATGCACGTGATTGGTAACGCACGTGACCTAACAAATGTAGTGACTCTATCTGTAGGAAAAAGACATGCACGTGTTTGGTAACGCACGTGACCTAACAAATGTAGTGACTCTATCTGTAGGAAAAAGACATGCACGTGTTTGGTAACGCACGTGACATAACAAATGTAGTGACGCTATCTGTAGGAAAAAGACATGCACGTGTTTGGTAACGCACGTGACATAACAAATGTAGTGACTCTATCTGTAGGAAAAAGACATGCACGTGTTTGGTAACGCACGTGACTTAACAAATGTAGTGACGCTATCTGTAGGAAAAAGACATGCACGTGTTTGGTAACGCACGTGACATAACAAATGTAGTGACTCTATCTGTAGGAAAAAGACATGCACGTGTTTGGTAACGCACGTGACATAACAAATGTAGTGACGCTATCTGTAGGAAAAAGACATGCACGTGTTTGGTAACGCACGTGACATAACAAATGTAGTGACTCTATCTGTAGGAAAAAGACATGCACGTGTTTGGTAACGCACGTGACTTAACAAATGTAGTGACGCTATCTGTAGGAAAAAGATATGCACGTGTTTAGTAACGCATGGGACCTAACAAATGTAGTGACTCTATCTGTAGGAAAAAGACATGCACGTGTTTGGTAACGCATGGGACCTAACAAATGTAGTGACTCTATCTGTAGGAAAAAGACATGCACGTGTTTGGTAACGCACGTGACCTAACAAATGTAGTGACTCTATCTGTAGGAAAAAGACATGCACGTGTTTGGTAACGCACGTGACCTAACAAATGTAGTGACTCTATCTGTAGGAAAAAGACATGCACGTGTTTGGTAACGCACGTGACATAACAAATGTAGTGACGCTATCTGTAGGAAAAAGACATGCACGTGTTTGGTAACGCACGTGACATAACAAATGTAGTGACTCTATCTGTAGGAAAAAGACATGCACGAGTTTGGTAACGCACGGGATATAACAAATGTAGTGACTCTATCTGTAGGAAAAAGACATGCACGAGTTTGGTAACGCATGGGATATAACAAATGTAGTGACTCTATCTGTAGGAAAAAGACAAGCACGTGTTTAGTAACGCACGGGATATAACAAATGTAGTGACTCTATCTGTAGGAAAAAGATATGCACGTGTTTGGTAACGCACGGGATATAACAAATGCAGTGACTCTATCTGTAGAAAAAAGACATGCACGAGTTTGGTAACGCACGTGACTTAACAAATGCAGTGACTCTATCTGTAGGAAAAAGACATGCACGTGTTTGGTAACGCACGGGATATAACAAATGTAGTGACTCTATCTGTAGGAAAAAGACATGCACGAGTTTGGTAACGCACGGGATATAACAAATGTAGTGACTCTATCTGTAGGAAAAAGACATGCACGTGTTTGGTAACGCACGGGATATAACAAATGTAGTGACTCTATCTGTAGGAAAAAGACATGCACGTGTTTGGTAACGCACGGGATATAACAAATGTAGTGACTCTATCTGTAGGAAAAAGACATGCACGTGTTTGGTAACGCACGGGATATAACAAATGTAGTGACTCTATCTGTAGGAAAAAGACATGCACGTGTTTGGTAACGCACGGGATATAACAAATGTAGTGACTCTATCTGTAGGAAAAAGACATGCACGTGTTTGGTAACGCACGGGATATAACAAATGTAGTGACGCTATCTGTAGGAAAAAGACAAGCACGTGATTGGTAACGCACGGGATATAACAAATGTAGTGACTCTATCTGTAGAAAAAAGACATGCACGTGATTGGTAACGCACGGGATATAACAAATGTAGTGACTCTATCTGTAGGAAAAAGACATGCACGTGTTTGGTAACGCACGGGATATAACAAATGTAGTGACTCTATCTGTAGGAAAAAGACATGCACGTGTTTGGTAACGCACGTGACCTAACAAATGTAGTGACTCTATCTGTAGGAAAAAGACATGCACGTGTTTGGTAACGCACGTGACCTAACAAATGTAGTGACTCTATCTGTAGGAAAAAGACATGCACGTGTTTGGTAACGCACGTGACATAACAAATGTAGTGACTCTATCTGTAGGAAAAAGACATGCACGTGTTTGGTAACGCACGTGACATAACAAATGTAGTGACTCTATCTGTAGGAAAAAGACATGCACGAGTTTGGTAACGCACGGGATATAACAAATGTAGTGACTCTATCTGTAGGAAAAAGACATGCACGTGTTTAGTAACGCACGGGATATAACAAATGTAGTGACTCTATCTGTAGGAAAAAGACATGCACGAGTTTGGTAACGCACGGGATATAACAAATGTAG
Source organism: Bombina bombina (assembly GCF_027579735.1). Lineage (NCBI taxonomy): Eukaryota > Metazoa > Chordata > Amphibia > Anura > Bombinatoridae > Bombina > Bombina bombina. The sequence continues at coordinate 235,201,509 of NC_069505.1, read as the reverse complement.
TGACGCTATCTGTAGGAAAAAGACATGCACGTGTTTAGTAACGCACGGGATATAACAAATGTAGTGACTCTATCTGTAGGAAAAAGACATGCACGAGTTTGGTAACGCACGGGATATAACAAATGTAGTGACTCTATCTGTAGGAAAAAGACAAGCACGTGTTTAGTAACGCACGGGATATAACAAATGTAGTGACTCTATCTGTAGGAAAAAGACATGCACGTGTTTAGTAACGCACGGGATATAACAAATGTAGTGACTCTATCTGTAGGAAAAAGATATGCACGTGTTTGGTAACGCACGGGATATAACAAATGCAGTGACTCTATCTGTAGAAAAAAGACATGCACGAGTTTGGTAACGCACGTGACTTAACAAATGTAGTGACTCTATCTGTAGGAAAAAGACATGCACGAGTTTGGTAACGCACGGGATATAACAAATGTAGTGACTCTATCTGTAGGAAAAAGACATGCACGTGTTTGGTAACGCACGGGATATAACAAATGTAGTGACTCTATCTGTAGGAAAAAGACATGCACGTGTTTGGTAACGCACGGGATATAACAAATGTAGTGACTCTATCTGTAGGAAAAAGACATGCACGTGTTTGGTAACGCACGTGACCTAACAAATGTAGTGACTCTATCTGTAGGAAAAAGACATGCACGTGTTTGGTAACGCACGGGATATAACAAATGTAGTGACTCTATCTGTAGGAAAAAGACATGCACGTGTTTGGTAACGCACGGGATATAACAAATGTAGTGACGCTATCTGTAGGAAAAAGACAAGCACGTGATTGGTAACGCACGGGATATAACAAATGTAGTGACTCTATCTGTAGAAAAAAGACATGCACGTGATTGGTAACGCACGGGATATAACAAATGTAGTGACTCTATCTGTAGGAAAAAGACATGCACGTGTTTGGTAACGCACGGGATATAACAAATGTAGTGACTCTATCTGTAGGAAAAAGACATGCACGTGTTTGGTAACGCACGTGACCTAACAAATGTAGTGACTCTATCTGTAGGAAAAAGACATGCACGTGTTTGGTAACGCACGTGACCTAACAAATGTAGTGACTCTATCTGTAGGAAAAAGACATGCACGTGTTTGGTAACGCACGTGACATAACAAATGTAGTGACGCTATCTGTAGGAAAAAGACATGCACGTGTTTGGTAACGCACGTGACATAACAAATGTAGTGACTCTATCTGTAGGAAAAAGACATGCACGAGTTTGGTAACGCACGGGATATAACAAATGTAGTGACTCTATCTGTAGGAAAAAGACATGCACGTGTTTAGTAACGCACGGGATATAACAAATGTAGTGACTCTATCTGTAGGAAAAAGACATGCACGAGTTTGGTAACGCACGGGATATAACAAATGTAGTGACGCTATCTGTAGGAAAAAGACATGCACGTGTTTAGTAACGCACGGGATATAACAAATGTAGTGACTCTATCTGTAGGAAAAAGACATGCACGTGTTTGGTAACGCACGGGATATAACAAATGTAGTGACTCTATCTGTAGGAAAAAGACATGCACGAGTTTGGTAACGCACGGGATATAACAAATGTAGTGACTCTATCTGTAGGAAAAAGACAAGCACGTGTTTAGTAACGCACGGGATATAACAAATGTAGTGACTCTATCTGTAGGAAAAAGACATGCACGTGTTTAGTAACGCACGGGATATAACAAATGTAGTGACTCTATCTGTAGGAAAAAGATATGCACGTGTTTGGTAACGCACGGGATATAACAAATGCAGTGACTCTATCTGTAGAAAAAAGACATGCACGAGTTTGGTAACGCACGTGACTTAACAAATGTAGTGACTCTATCTGTAGGAAAAAGACATGCACGAGTTTGGTAACGCACGGGATATAACAAATGTAGTGACTCTATCTGTAGGAAAAAGACATGCACGTGTTTGGTAACGCACGGGATATAACAAATGTAGTGACTCTATCTGTAGGAAAAAGACATGCACGTGTTTGGTAACGCACGGGATATAACAAATGTAGTGACTCTATCTGTAGGAAAAAGACATGCACGTGATTGGTAACGCACGGGATATAACAAATGTAGTGACTCTATCTGTAGAAAAAAGACATGCACGTGATTGGTAACGCACGGGATATAACAAATGTAGTGACTCTATCTGTAGGAAAAAGACATGCACGTGTTTGGTAACGCACGGGATATAACAAATGTAGTGACTCTATCTGTAGGAAAAAGACATGCACGTGTTTGGTAACGCACGTGACATAACAAATGTAGTGACTCTATCTGTAGGAAAAAGACATGCACGTGTTTGGTAACGCACGTGACATAACAAATGTAGTGACGCTATCTGTAGGAAAAAGACATGCACGTGTTTGGTAACGCACGTGACCTAACAAATGTAGTGACTCTATCTGTAGGAAAAAGACATGCACGTGTTTGGTAACGCACGTGACATAACAAATGTAGTGACGCTATCTGTAGGAAAAAGACATGCACGTGTTTGGTAACGCACGTGACATAACAAATGTAGTGACTCTATCTGTAGGAAAAAGACATGCACGTGTTTGGTAACGCACGTGACTTAACAAATGTAGTGACGCTATCTGTAGGAAAAAGATATGCACGTGTTTAGTAACGCATGGGACCTAACAAATGTAGTGACTCTATCTGTAGGAAAAAGACATGCACGTGTTTGGTAACGCACGTGACCTAACAAATGTAGTGACTCTATCTGTAGGAAAAAGACATGCACGTGTTTGGTAACGCACGTGACCTAACAAATGTAGTGACTCTATCTGTAGGAAAAAGACATGCACGTGTTTGGTAACGCACGTGACATAACAAATGTAGTGACGCTATCTGTAGGAAAAAGACATGCACGTGTTTGGTAACGCACGTGACATAACAAATGTAGTGACTCTATCTGTAGGAAAAAGACATGCACGAGTTTGGTAACGCACGGGATATAACAAATGTAGTGACTCTATCTGTAGGAAAAAGACATGCACGAGTTTGGTAACGCATGGGATATAACAAATGTAGTGACTCTATCTGTAGGAAAAAGACAAGCACGTGTTTAGTAACGCACGGGATATAACAAATGTAGTGACTCTATCTGTAGGAAAAAGATATGCACGTGTTTGGTAACGCACGGGATATAACAAATGCAGTGACTCTATCTGTAGAAAAAAGACATGCACGAGTTTGGTAACGCACGTGACTTAACAAATGTAGTGACTCTATCTGTAGGAAAAAGACATGCACGTGTTTGGTAACGCACGGGATATAACAAATGTAGTGACTCTATCTGTAGGAAAAAGACATGCACGAGTTTGGTAACGCACGGGATATAACAAATGTAGTGACTCTATCTGTAGGAAAAAGACATGCACGTGTTTGGTAACGCACGGGATATAACAAATGTAGTGACTCTATCTGTAGGAAAAAGACATGCACGTGTTTGGTAACGCACGGGATATAACAAATGTAGTGACTCTATCTGTAGGAAAAAGACATGCACGTGTTTGGTAACGCACGGGATATAACAAATGTAGTGACGCTATCTGTAGGAAAAAGACAAGCACGTGATTGGTAACGCACGGGATATAACAAATGTAGTGACTCTATCTGTAGGAAAAAGACATGCACGTGATTGGTAACGCACGGGATATAACAAATGTAGTGACTCTATCTGTAGGAAAAAGACATGCACGTGTTTGGTAACGCACGGGATATAACAAATGTAGTGACTCTATCTGTAGGAAAAAGACATGCACGTGTTTGGTAACGCACGTGACCTAACAAATGTAGTGACTCTATCTGTAGGAAAAAGACATGCACGTGTTTGGTAACGCACGTGACCTAACAAATGTAGTGACTCTATCTGTAGGAAAAAGACATGCACGTGTTTGGTAACGCACGTGACATAACAAATGTAGTGACGCTATCTGTAGGAAAAAGACATGCACGTGTTTGGTAACGCACGTGACATAACAAATGTAGTGACTCTATCTGTAGGAAAAAGACATGCACGAGTTTGGTAACGCACGGGATATAACAAATGTAGTGACTCTATCTGTAGGAAAAAGACATGCACGTGTTTAGTAACGCACGGGATATAACAAATGTAGTGACTCTATCTGTAGGAAAAAGACATGCACGAGTTTGGTAACGCACGGGATATAACAAATGTAGTGACGCTATCTGTAGGAAAAAGACATGCACGTGTTTAGTAACGCACGGGATATAACAAATGTAGTGACTCTATCTGTAGGAAAAAGACATGCACGAGTTTGGTAACGCACGGGATATAACAAATGTAGTGACTCTATCTGTAGGAAAAAGACAAGCACGTGTTTAGTAACGCACGGGATATAACAAATGTAGTGACTCTATCTGTAGGAAAAAGACATGCACGTGTTTAGTAACGCACGGGATATAACAAATGTAGTGACTCTATCTGTAGGAAAAAGATATGCACGTGTTTGGTAACGCACGGGATATAACAAATGCAGTGACTCTATCTGTAGAAAAAAGACATGCACGAGTTTGGTAACGCACGTGACTTAACAAATGTAGTGACTCTATCTGTAGGAAAAAGACATGCACGAGTTTGGTAACGCACGGGATATAACAAATGTAGTGACTCTATCTGTAGGAAAAAGACATGCACGTGTTTGGTAACGCACGGGATATAACAAATGTAGTGACTCTATCTGTAGGAAAAAGACATGCACGTGTTTGGTAACGCACGGGATATAACAAATGTAGTGACTCTATCTGTAGGAAAAAGACATGCACGTGATTGGTAACGCACGGGATATAACAAATGTAGTGACTCTATCTGTAGAAAAAAGACATGCACGTGATTGGTAACGCACGGGATATAACAAATGTAGTGACTCTATCTGTAGGAAAAAGACATGCACGTGTTTGGTAACGCACGGGATATAACAAATGTAGTGACTCTATCTGTAGGAAAAAGACATGCACGTGTTTGGTAACGCACGTGACCTAACAAATGTAGTGACTCTATCTGTAGGAAAAAGACATGCACGTGTTTGGTAACGCACGTGACCTAACAAATGTAGTGACTCTATCTGTAGGAAAAAGACATGCACGTGTTTGGTAACGCACGTGACATAACAAATGTAGTGACGCTATCTGTAGGAAAAAGACATGCACGTGTTTGGTAACGCACGTGACATAACAAATGTAGTGACTCTATCTGTAGGAAAAAGACATGCACGTGTTTGGTAACGCACGTGACTTAACAAATGTAGTGACGCTATCTGTAGGAAAAAGACATGCACGTGTTTGGTAACGCACGTGACCTAACAAATGTAGTGACTCTATCTGTAGGAAAAAGACATGCACGTGTTTCGTAACGCACGTGACATAACAAATGTAGTGACGCTATCTGTAGGAAAAAGACATGCACGTGTTTGGTAACGCACGTGACATAACAAATGTAGTGACTCTATCTGTAGGAAAAAGACATGCACGTGTTTGGTAACGCACGTGACTTAACAAATGTAGTGACGCTATCTGTAGGAAAAAGATATGCACGTGTTTAGTAACGCACGGGATATAACAAATGTAGTGACTCTATCTGTAGAAAAAAGACATGCACGTGTTTGGTAACGCATGTGATATAACAAATGTAGTGACTCTATCTTTAGGAAAAAGACATGCACGTGTTTGGTAACGCACGGGATATAACAAATGTAGTGACTCTATCTGTAGGAAAAAGACATGCACGTGTTTGGTAACGCACGGGATATAACAAATGTAGTGACTCTATCTGTAGGAAAAAGACATGCACGTGTTTGGTAACGCACGTGACCTAACAAATGTAGTGACTCTATCTGTAGGAAAAAGACATGCACGTGTTTGGTAACGCACGGGATATAACAAATGTAGTGACTCTATCTGTAGGAAAAAGACAAGCACGTGTTTGGTAACGCACGGGATATAACAAATGTAGTGACTCTATCTGTAGGAAAAAGATATGCACGTGTTTGGTAACGCACGGGATATAACAAATGTAGTGACTCTATCTGTAGGAAAAAGACAAGCACGTGTTTAGTAACGCACGGGATATAACAAATGTAGTGACTCTATCTGTAGGAAAAAGATATGCACGTGTTTGGTAACGCACGGGATATAACAAATGCAGTGACTCTATCTGTAGGAAAAAGACATGCACGTGTTTGGTAACGCACGGGATATAACAAATGTAGTGACTCTATCTGTAGGAAAAAGACATGCACGTGTTTGGTAACGCACGGGATATAACAAATGTAGTGACTCTATCTGTAGGAAAAAGACATGCACGTGTTTGGTAACGCACGTGACCTAACAAATGTAGTGACTCTATCTGTAGGAAAAAGACATGCACGTGTTTGGTAACGCACGGGATATAACAAATGTAGTGACTCTATCTGTAGGAAAAAGACATGCACGTGTTTGGTAACGCACGTGACCTAACAAATGTAGTGACTCTATCTGTAGGAAAAAGACATGCACGTGTTTGGTAACGCACGGGATATAACAAATGTAGTGACTCTATCTGTAGGAAAAAGACATGCACGTGATTGGTAACGCACGGGATATAACAAATGTAGTGACTCTATCTGTAGGAAAAAGACATGCACGTGTTTGGTAACGCATGGGACCTAACAAATGTAGTGACTCTATCTGTAGGAAAAAGACATGCACGTGTTTGGTAACGCACGTGACCTAACAAATGTAGTGACTCTATCTGTAGGAAAAAGACATGCACGTGTTTAATAACGCACGTGACCTAACAAATGTAGTGACTCTATCTGTAGGAAAAAGACAAGCATGTGTTTGGTAACGCACGTGACCTAACAAATGTAGTGACTCTATCTGTAGGAAAAAGACATGCACGTGTTTGGTAACGCAAGGGATATAACAAATGCAGTCACTCTATTTGTAGGAAAAAGACATGCACGAGTTTGGTAACGCACGGGATATAACAAATGTAGTGACTCTATCTGTAGGAAAAAGACATGCACGTGTTTGGTAACGCACCGGATATAACAAATGCAGTGACTCTATCTGTAGGAAAAAGACATGCACATGTTTGGTAACGCACGTGACCTAACAAATGTAGTGACTCTATCTGCAGGAAAAAGACATGCACGTGTTTGGTAACGCACGTGACCTAACAAATGTAGTGACGCTATTTGTAGGAAAAAGACATGCACGTGTTTGGTAACGCACGTGACCTAACAAATGTAGTGACTCTATCTGTAGGAAAAAGACATGCACGTGTTTGGTAACGCACGTGACATAACAAATGTAGTGACTCTATCTGTAGGAAAAAGACATGCACGTGTTTGGTAACGCACGTGACATAACAAATGTAGTGACGCTATCTGTAGGAAAAAGACATGCACGTGTTTGGTAACGCACGTGACATAACAAATGTAGTGACTCTATCTGTAGCAAAAAGACATGCACGTGTTTGGTAACGCACGTGACATAACAAATGTAGTGACGCTATCTGTAGGAAAAAGACATGCACGTGTTTGGTAACGCACGTGACATAACAAATGTAGTGACTCTATCTGTAGGAAAAAGACATGCACGAGTTTGGTAACGCACGGGATATAACAAATGTAGTGACTCTATCTGTAGGAAAAAGACATGCACGTGTTTGGTAACGCACGTGACTTAACAAATGTAGTGACGCTATCTGTAGGAAAAAGACATGCACGTGTTTAGTAACGCACGGGATATAACAAATGTAGTGACTCTATCTGTAGGAAAAAGATATGCACGTGTTTGGTAACGCACGGGATATAACAAATGCAGTGACTCTATCTGTAGGAAAAAGACATGCACGTGATTGGTAACGCACGGGATATAACAAATGTAGTGACTCTATCTGTAGGAAAAAGACATGCACGTGTTTGGTAACGCACGGGATATAACAAATGTAGTGACTCTATCTGTAGGAAAAAGACATGCACGTGATTGGTAACGCACGGGATATAACAAATGTAGTGACTCTATCTGCAGGAAAAAGACATGCACGTGTTTGGTAACGCACGTGACCTAACAAATGTAGTGACTCTATCTGTAGGAAAAAGACATGCACGTGTTTGGTAACGCACGTGACCTAACAAATGTAGTGACTCTATCTGTAGGAAAAAGACATGCACGTGTTTGGTAACGCACGTGACATAACAAATGTAGTGACGCTATCTGTAGGAAAAAGACATGCACGTGTTTGGTAACGCACGTGACATAACAAATGTAGTGACTCTATCTGTAGGAAAAAGACATGCACGTGTTTGGTAACGCACGTGACTTAACAAATGTAGTGACGCTATCTGTAGGAAAAAGACATGCACGTGTTTGGTAACGCACGTGACCTAACAAATGTAGTGACTCTATCTGTAGGAAAAAGACATGCACGTGTTTGGTAACGCACGTGACATAACAAATGTAGTGACGCTATCTGTAGGAAAAAGACATGCACGTGTTTGGTAACGCACGTGACATAACAAATGTAGTGACTCTATCTGTAGGAAAAAGACATGCACGTGTTTGGTAACGCACGTGACTTAACAAATGTAGTGACGCTATCTGTAGGAAAAAGACATGCACGTGTTTAGTAACGCACGGGATATAACAAATGTAGTGACTCTATCTGTAGAAAAAAGACATGCACGTGTTTGGTAACGCATGTGATATAACAAATGTAGTGACTCTATCTGTAGGAAAAAGACATGCACGTGTTTGGTAACGCACGGGATATAACAAATGTAGTGACTCTATCTGTAGGAAAAAGACATGCACGTGTTTGGTAACGCACGGGATATAACAAATGTAGTGACTCTATCTGTAGGAAAAAGACATGCACGTGTTTGGTAACGCACGTGACCTAACAAATGTAGTGACTCTATCTGTAGGAAAAAGACATGCACGTGTTTGGTAACGCACGGGATATAACAAATGTAGTGACTCTATCTGTAGGAAAAAGACAAGCACGTGTTTGGTAACGCACGGGATATAACAAATGTAGTGACTCTATCTGTAGGAAAAAGACATGCACGTGTTTGGTAACGCACGGGATATAACAAATGTAGTGACTCTATCTGTAGGAAAAAGACATGCACGTGTTTGGTAATGCACGGGATATAACAAATGTAGTGACTCTATCTGTAGGAAAAAGACATGCACGTGTTTGGTAACGCACGTGACCTAACAAATGTAGTGACTCTATCTGTAGGAAAAAGACATGCACGTGTTTGGTAACGCACGGGATATAACAAATGTAGTGACTCTATCTGTAGGAAAAAGACATGCACGTGTTTGGTAACGCACGTGACCTAACAAATGTAGTGACTCTATCTGTAGGAAAAAGACATGCACGTGTTTGGTAACGCACGGGATATAACAAATGTAGTGACTCTATCTGTAGGAAAAAGACATGCACGTGTTTGGTAACGCACGGGATATAACAAATGTAGTGACTCTATCTGTAGGAAAAAGACATGCACGTGATTGGTAACGCACGGGATATAACAAATGTAGTGACTCTATCTGTAGGAAAAAGACATGCACGTGTTTGGTAACGCATGGGACCTAACAAATGTAGTGACTCTATCTGTAGGAAAAAGACATGCACGTGTTTGGTAACGCACGTGACCTAACAAATGTAGTGACTCTATCTGTAGGAAAAAGACATGCACGTGTTTAATAACGCACGTGACCTAACAAATGTAGTGACTCTATCTGTAGGAAAAAGACAAGCATGTGTTTGGTAACGCACGTGACCTAACAAATGTAGTGACTCTATCTGTAGGAAAAAGACATGCACGTGTTTGGTAACGCAAGGGATATAACAAATGCAGTCACTCTATTTGTAGGAAAAAGACATGCACGAGTTTGGTAACGCACGGGATATAACAAATGTAGTGACTCTATCTGTAGGAAAAAGACATGCACGTGTTTGGTAACGCACCGGATATAACAAATGCAGTGACTCTATCTGTAGGAAAAAGACATGCACATGTTTGGTAACGCACGTGACCTAACAAATGTAGTGACTCTATCTGCAGGAAAAAGACATGCACGTGTTTGGTAACGCACGTGACCTAACAAATGTAGTGACTCTATCTGTAGGAAAAAGACATGCACGTGTTTGGTAACGCACGTGACCTAACAAATGTAGTGACTCTATCTGTAGGAAAAAGACATGCACGTGTTTGGTAACGCACGGGATATAACAAATGCAGTGACTCTATCTGTAGGAAAAAGACATGCACGTGTTTGGTAACGCACGGGATATAACAAATGTAGTGACTCTATCTGTAGGAAAAAGACATGCACGTGTTTGGTAACGCACGGGATATAACAAATGCAGTGACTCTATCTGTAGGAAAAAGACATGCACGTGTTTGGTAACGCACGGGATATAACAAATGTAGTGACTCTCTCTGTAGGAAAAAGATATGCACGTGTTTGGTAACGCACGGGATATAACAAATGCAGTCACTCTATTTGTAGGAAAAAGACATGCACGTGTTTGGTAACGAACGTGACCTAACAAATGTAGTGACTCTATCTGTAGGAAAAAGACATGCACGTGTTTGGTAACGCACGGGATATAACAAATGCAGTCACTCTATTTGTAGGAAAAAGACATGCACGAGTTTGGTAACGCAGGGATATAACAAATGTAGTGACTCTATCTGTAGGAAAAAGACATGCACGTGTTTGGTAACGCACGTGACCTAACAAATGCAGTGACTCTATCTTGTTTATATGGCAGTAAATCATTTTGTATTGTACTTGAATATCTTCTACATCAGTCATATAGGATGTGGTCACACTTAACGTGCACTGCTGTGTATTTAATACAGTTTTAAGTTAATTGGCTTTAGATCATAGGGAAACCCAAAATATTTCTTTCATTGTTCAGATAGAAAATACAATTTTAAAATAGTTTCCAATTAATTCTATTATAAGATTTGCTTTGTTCTCATGTTATTTTTTGTTAAAGAGACACCTAGGTCGGTAGCGTGCATGTGCCTGAAGCACTTCATGACAGGAAATAGTGCTGCCATCTAGTGCTCTTAATAATGTATAACATTGTTGCAAACTAATGCCTTAGTGCTGCAGACACGTGCACTCTCCTGAGCTTACATCCCTGCTTTCAACAAAGGATAACAAGAAAAAAAAATTGATAATAAAAGTAAATTGGAAAGTTATTTAAAATTGTCTGTTGTATCTGAATCATGAAAGGAAAAATGTGGGTTTCATGTCCCTTTAATTGTATGAAATGTGTCTGGATTGTGAGGAAATAACAGCTAATGCACAGAGTGAAAAAACTACACAACAAACAGAAAAGTCATTTAATATCTTATAGCTATAGAATTTATTATTTGTAAATGTTTTTTATTACTTAAACACTAAATAGTGTAAATTATTTTATTACTGAAACAAATAATATAAATGTTTTTTATTACTGAAACACTAAATAGTATAAATGTTTTTATTACTGAAACAATAAATAATATAAATGTTTTTATTACTGAAACACTAAATAGTATAAATGTTTTTATTACTGAAACAATAAATAATATAAATGTTTTTATTACTGAAACACTAAATAGTATAAATGTTTTTATTACTGAAACACTAAATAGTGTAAATGATTTTATTACTGAAACACTAAATAATATAAATGTTTTATTACTGAAACACTAAATAGTATAAATGTTTTTATTACTGAAACAATAAATAGTGTAAATGTTTTTATTACTGAAACACTAAATAGTATAATGTTTTTATTACTGAAACAATAAATAGTGTAAATGTTTTTATTACTGAAACACTAAATAGTATAATGTTTTTATTACTGAAACAATAAATAATATAAATGTTTTTTTATTACTGAAAAATCTAAATAGTGTAAATGATTTTATTACTGAAACACTAAATAGTATAAATGTTTTTATTACTGAAACACTAAATAGTATAAATGTTTTTATTATTGAAACACTAAATAATATAAATGTTTTTATTACTGAAACACTAAATAATATAAATGTTTTTATTACTGAAACACTAAATAGTATAAATGTTTTTTTTATTATTGAAACACTAAATAGTATGTTTTTATTACTGAAACACTAAATAGTGTAAATGTTTTTTATTATTGAAACACTAAATAGTGTAAATGTTTTTATTACTGAAAACACTAAATAGTGTAAATGTTTTTATTACTGAAACAATAAATGATATAAATGTTTTTTATTACTGAAACACTAAATAGTGTAAATGTTTTTATTACTGAAACACTAAATAGTATAAATGTTTTTATTACTGAAACACTAAATAGTATAAATGTTTTTATTACTGAAAACACTAAATAGTATAAATGTTTTTATTACTGAAACACTAAATAGTCAAAATGTTTTTATTACTGAAACACTAAATAGTATAAATGTTTTTATTACTGAAACACTAAATAGTGTAAATGTTTTTTATTATTGAAACACTAAATAGTGTAAATGTTTTTATTACTGAAAACACTAAATAGTGTAAATGTTTTTATTACTGAAACAATAAATGATATAAATGTTTTTTATTACTGAAACACTAAATAGTGTAAATGTTTTTATTACTGAAACACTAAATAGTATAAATGTTTTTATTACTGAAACACTAAATAGTATAAATGTTTTTTTTATTATTGAAACACTAAATAGTATGTTTTTATTACTGAAACACTAAATAGTATAAATGTTTTTATTACTGAAACACTAAATAGTGTAAATGTTTTTTATTATTGAAACACTAAATAGTGTAAATGTTTTTATTACTGAAAACACTAAATAGTGTAAATGTTTTTATTACTGAAACAATAAATGTTATAAATGTTTTTTATTACTGAAACACTAAATAGTGTAAATGTTTTTATTACTGAAACACTAAATAGTATAAATGTTTTTATTACTGAAACACTAAATAGTATAAATGTTTTTATTACTGAAACACTAAATAGTCTAAATGTTTTTATTACTGAAACACTAAATAGTATAAATGTTTTTATTACTGAAAACACTAAATAGTATAAATGTTTTTATTACTGAAACACTAAATAGTCAAAATGTTTTTATTACTGAAACACTAAATAGTATAAATGTTTTTATTACCGAAACAATAAATGATATAAATGTTTTTTATTACTGAAACACTAAATAGTATAAATGTTTTTATTACTGAAACACTAAATAGTATAAATGTTTTTATTACTGAAACACTAAATAATATAAATGTTTTTATTACTGAAACACTAAATAGTATAAATGTTTTTATTACTGAAACACTAAATAATATAAATGTTTTTTATTATTGAAAAATCTACATAGTGTAAATGTTTCTATTACTGAAACACTAAATAGTATAAATGTTTTTATTACTGAAAACACTAAATAGTGTAAATGTTTTTATTACTGAAACAATAAATAATTTAAATGTTTTTTATTACTGAAAACACTAAATAGTATAAAATGTTTTGTATTATTGAAAACACTAAACAGTGTAAATGTTTTTATTAGTGAAAACATTAAATAGTATAAAATGTTTTTTTTATTACTGAAAACACTAAATAGTGTAAATGTTTTTTATTACTGAAACACTAAATAGTATAAATGTTTTTTATTACTGAAACACTAAATAGTATAAATGTTTTTTATTACTGAAACACTAAATAGTATAATGTTTTTATTACTGAAACACTAAATAATATAAATGTTTTTATTACTGAAATACTAAATAGTATAAGTGTTTTTTATTACTGAAACAATAAATAGTATACATGTTTTTTATTACTGAAACAATATATATTATAATGTTTTTATTACTGAAACAATAAATAGTATAAATGTTTTTTTATTATTGAAAACACTAAATAGTAAATGTTTTTTTATTACTGAAAACACTAAATATTCTAAATGTTCTTTATTACTGAAAACACTAAATAGTACAAAAGTTTTTTATTACTGAACCACTAAATAGTATAAATGTTTTTTATTATTGAAACACCTAAATAGTATGTTTTTTATTACTGAAAACACTAAATAGTATAAATGTTTTTTATTATTGAAACACCTAAATAGTATGTTTTTTATTACTGAAAACACTAAATAGTAAATGTTTTTTATTACTGAAAATACTAAAAAGTATAAATGTATAGCACTTGCTGTTATACATAACTGGCTTATTTGTGTTCAATTCAGTTACTGTTAAAGGGACATTGTACTCAGATATGTATAAAAAAATAGCAGCTTAATGTGTTAAAATGTAAAGTTTAAATTTAAAGTGAAACTAAATTGACAGTGACAACTTCCCCAGAAGAAAATGTATTTATTAAGCACAGGAACATCCTCTTCTCAGAAAAAAGTTCTCTAAAATATTTTGAAATGTTCTCATTTTAATGCAACATATATGTTTGTGCATCACGTCCCATTAACCAAATCTAATAATATGGTGTGACGTGGTGTTTTTCTTCATTTTCAGTGCTACTTCTTTACAGTGGAGTTTGGTTTGTGCAAGCAAGAGGGGAAATTGAAGGTCTATGGAGCGGGTCTTCTGTCTTCTATCAGTGAGCTCAAAGTAAGTTAAGTTACATTTAAAGGGACACTCAAGTCAAAATTAAACTTTAATTTACTTCCATTAACAAAAAGTGTAAATATAAAAAGACTGTCCAATTTGAGTCACCAGCTCCTACTAAGCATGCACAATAATTCACATAATACACTTATATGCATATGTGATTGGCTGATGGCTGTCACATGATACAGGGCGAGTGGAAATAGCTATAACTTTGAAATATGTTAAAAAATCTACTGCTCATTTGAAGTTCAGAGTAAGTGCTATTGCATTGTCTTTTTATCATGCATGTGCTATTTATGCTTCTGTATTTACTGGTTAAAGGAAGAAAAAAACAGCAGCAATCCACAGTAAATGTAAGAGACATTTAAAAAACAGGATGCTCTTAAATGAAATACTAAATACATTTTATACATCTCCCTCTGAGTACGGGGGCTACCATATTGAAACCACTGGAATGTACTGAAAGATAGATTTCAACATGGCGGCACTTATGACTTAAGAGGGGAATAACCTCAATACTATTGCTTAGTGTTTAATATCCCTTTAAAAATGGAAGGTCAATTATTTAAACTCTGAGATCAGCAATATGTACATTTCTTGCTACTGAACTCAGAGCTAGTGTATCAACTGTCCCAGATTTCACAGGATAGCTGTAGTTTGTGGATCCTCCTGTACCTCTCTCTATGAAAGTCACAGTACAAACTGATAGAAGGCTGCCTATCAAGCCTTATAACTGGACTGTGCCGCCCACTAACACCGTCTCTGGACCACTCTGTCCTGTGTCTCTAACTTCTAGATATAGCACAGAAAGTGTTGGAAAGTCTGTCAGAGCAAAGCTATTCACTGTCCGGTGTATACGAACGTGATTGGCAGCTATATTTCAAAGTTTCTTACCAATATATATGTTATGTTACACAATAGTCTGTATTTAAACCATTGTTAAGTAAAGTATATATTTATTTCATCAAGATACTTTCGTTTATAAAGTTACTGATCCCTGGAGGTTGAAAACATTTTTCCTCCTTTGTAAATCACTTCCAATTGTTTGTGATTTCTGCTCCAATTCTGGAATGCAGCTCCTTATATTGCCAAATAGTTGCTGCAGACACTGCTGCCATATAGTGCTCAAAAAATTTGCACACTCCTGAGCCTACCTAGGTAGATTCTTTAACAAATGATTCCAAGAAAACAAAGTGATTTGAAAATGGTTTAACTAAATTGCATTATTTGTCTCATTCATGATAGTTTCATTTTGACGTTCATTTCTCTTTAATATGCGGTTTGTCTTTCACAGCACGCACTTTCTGGCAACTGCGCAGTGAAGCCTTTTGATCCCATGGTGACCTGCAAACAAGAGTGCATTATTACTAGTTTTCAAGAGGTCTACTTTGTCTCTGAAACCTTTGAAGAAGCCAAGGAAAAGATGAGGTAATAAACTGATTTCCCAGCTCCAATTTGTAAAGAAATATAATAAATTATGTAACAAATTATATTATGTAAATACAAAAAATGTGGCAGCGCAAAAATGAATTTATATAGGATACACTCTACCTATAAAATATCACAATTTAAAATTCCAAAATGAAAAAATTATTTTTTTAAAAAATTATTAAATCTCAAATGGTGAAATACCAATACTATTCTCCCACAAATGATTTAGTTATATTTCTTACTATATGTATATTATCCTATCCCAGTAGGCAATTCTATAGGCTAATATAAATCAATTATACATATACAAATGTTTAATACAATATTCAAGATATAAATACCGCAGTTCAACCACACAAGTCTGAATAGGTCCTAGAGTGGGTTAGAGTCCAGATGGAATTAGTATGGCTTAAATACTCCTTCACGATATATTTCCACCTGATATGTGTGATCTTTCCGTTGCTGCTTGTCTCAGGATCCTACTTGTGTCCAGATCCTCCTTACACACGAACTATAACAACAAAAAACACAAGCGCATCCGAGAATCACAGTATCTTTCTTTATTGTTATAAAAGTAAACCATAAAAATATATACTTTGATACAAAGCCCGTTGAGAAAGTTCACCCGAGAGTGAATGAAATGCGTTCGGGAGGAGAGTTAACCAACCTTGCCTATTGAGGGAGACATTCATACATTACCGGTGAAATAATACCGGATAAGCTGAGCCACTGAACTGGAGAGATAAAGACCATTGGCTGGAAGTGGAGATCAGCTTTAATTATTACGTGCACATTATTTGCACTTATCTTGTAAGTGTATATTTTTATGGCTTTACTTTTATAACAATAAAGAAAGATACAGTGATTCTCGTATGCGCTTGTGTTTTTTGTTGTTATAAATTATATTATGTCCCCTTGCTGTGGTGAACGTGTCCATTAGAAGTGGTAAAGTTGAATAAAGTTTTTTTTTAGGTTATCCTGAATATTAATTAAAGTAAAGCTGACAACTATTACAAAAAAAGGTTAAACCAATGTATAGATTACCTTTAGTTTGTGAAGCAGTCTCAATTACTTGACAGCATAATTCTGCTTAAAAATGTGCATATAAGGAAATTTGAAGAGCTAGGGGTTAAACTGAACCCTAGAGTAGCAATGCACTTATGATCCAAAGCTGATCAGATCAAATCAGGAGCTGCATATGTGGGTAGTTGCCAATGACCAGCTGTGCTCATCTCAGGATCAACAGTGCATTGCTGATGTGGAGCTGCTTTTAACTGAGGGGTTTAAACTCATACTTCTGTTCAAGCGATAAAACACTATAGCACATTAGAGCATTTTGTTGTTCCTTAAAGTGCCATAAAACATTTTGAGTTATGTGGATATTCTAAAAAGGTCAACTGAGGTAAAACAATATGTGAAAAAAGTATAAAAAAAAATATCTTATAAGTTTTTTAATAAGATATCTAAAAATCTGCAACATGACTTACACTTTAGTGTTGCCAAGTGTAGCCTGCTCCACCCCCTTATCAGTGTCCTACTCCAAACCTTATGGTATCATATAAAAAAGTGTGCATGTGAGGATAATTACTTATGCAAGCAAGGGTGGTTGAAGAGGGACAGCAGGTACTGCTATTGTTTGTTGCCAAGAGGCTTGCTCGTTTCCATGGGGATAATGTCACATGCTTTGTGAAAGCTTCAGCATTCTAATGTGCACTGCTTTAGTCAGGTGCCATGTGAATGTGCCCCCTACCATGCACAAGTGCATTCTGCAGAAGATAAGGCTTGGATAGCATTTTCCATAAATGGAAATGCCCAGGGGGGAGCTTGCTGCAAACAAAACTATGCCTGAATTAAAGGGGTTAATGAGGCTTAAAACAGAAACCATTTTGCAGGTAAGCTTTGGCTGCATTAAATATTTAGAAACTTATGTTAGTTTATACTGTTTTATGTCCCTTTAACATCCATTTAAATTTGTTTATATTTTGCAAAAATCTAAATTTAATTAGTATTTATGAAAAAACTGACACTAAATAATGTACTGGTAATAATAATATTTCTGTGACTGTCGGCTTTCCTATAAAGCAGGAGTGGGCAGACTTTTGTAAGGCAAGGGCTACCTCTAATTTTATTCCAAGTGACGTGGTCACCTAACTAAAAAAAAAAAAACACCAGTCGCTGGGTGAAAATTGTATTTTTGCCAGAAATAATACAGCTCTAAAAATCAGCCGTGCTCTTTAAAGGGACACTCAGGTCAAATTAAATTTTCATGATTCAGATACAGCATGTAATTTTAAACAACTTTCCAATTTGCTTCCATAAAAAAATGTGCAGTCTTTTATATTTACACTTTTTCAGCCACCAGCTCTTACTGAGCATGTGCAAGAATTCACAAACTATACGTATATGCATTTGTGATTGGCTGATTGCTATCACATGGTACAGGGGGAGTGGAAATATACATAACTTTGAAATTTGTTAGAAAAAAATCTACTACTCATTTGAAATTCAGACTAAGTGCTATTGCATTGTCTTGTTATCTTGCATTTGTTGATTATGCAAATCTACTGTGTTTACTGGTGCTTTAATAATAAATACAGCCGCGCTCTTTACTTATTGCGAGAACTCTCTCTTTACGTCATGCTGGGACCATCAAGCAAACTTATCTGTGTACCGCGCCTGCGTATGAATAAGTAGTCTCACAATCAAGACGGCTCGAGTCTAGGGCTAGCGGAGTAGTCAAACCTGGAACACATGGAAACCCATAGCTCAGGTACAATGATGACAACGAACTATTCTCAGCCAATCATAGACAGACTCATTCTACGAAGTAATTTTTTTGGCTGGACGCCATGTCAGGTTGATTAGGGGGCAGGTCCTGTTTGCTGCTCTCCATCCATCCGCTACTAGCTGAAGACTATTGCAAATATTTGGGACAGTGACCGCAGCAGGACTTGCAGGCTCTGTACCGCCTTACACAGCAACCAGAGACTGGTATAGCAGCAACAGCACTGACCTGTACAATTTGATGACAACAAATTCTGGGGACAGAAAGCTGCAGAAACTAGCACAAAGTATAGCTGATATTAGTTTTTTTTAGAGAAAGTATCAGAGAGCAGCATCAAAGGCCTGGTACAGAGTAAGTAAAAGCACCTGAGGGGGAGTAACAGATACTGTGAAAAAACAACACCAGGACATTCACCCAGCAGAGCCAGGTGACAAGTAACGGACGACAGAACTAGAAAGTGGCAGCAGAATATCAGACAGAGCAGGACCTGGAACTGCCAAACCCAGGGATACCGAGCAGCATCTCAGCCTAGATGTGTGAGAAATGTTTCTCTCATTATGCAGACTTTTGAAATCTTTCAGACGGTCACCTCAAAATTCCCTTGCGGTCCACTGGTAGACCGCGATCTACCTCTTGCTATAAAGGAACATTCAACACTTGCTTTTTCCTACGTTCCCTAGAAAGACCAAAACGAGCACAAAAATAGAAGTAGTATGGAGCGTAAAGAACGCTGAAGCTTGAGCAATTTTTAGCTAGTAATACAAGTTCATGGTTAATATTTATTATGCGCTACACTATTCGTGTAAGATAGCAGGAGTGCATAATACTGCTCAGATATGAGATTTCTGCTAATATGTATTTCGAATTATGCTCATGTGCAAATCTGATGGGGCTAAAAATTCTGCTCAAGAAGTGGATTTTTGTTTTTTTTTCCTTACTATAAATGTTTCCTGTTTATGAATGCACAATAGCAAGCAATAACAGTTAATACCTGGTTTTAAATTGTGAAAAGGGAAATTGCAAACTACATGATTATAAACCTTCATATATAAGAATCGTTTTGCAGCTTTATTTTGCCAATGAGTATATTGTTGTAGGTTTCTTCTTTTCACATATTTCCTGTCCCCCAGAACAAAAGAACCCTGCTAACCAATCACAAACTAATATTCAGATATAGCACACACCCTGCTTGCACATATGCCTTTTGTATTCCCGTAAGGAGGTTTAGCACTGATTTAGCTTAGTTACTATTGCACAGAATGATTTGCCTATCGCTGATGCAAAACGGATAATACACCTCCCTATAGAAGCTTAGGGAGGGAGGGAAACAACATTTTTAGATGTAGTTTACAGCAAAATAAATAAGGAAATATTTTATGAACATTGTTGAAATGTTAAGTTTAATGGTCCTTTAAAAAAGAAAGGGCTAATTCCAATTGTGTGTGAGCACAACGCTTAACCAATGACTTGTAATAGGAGCATAATTATCTCACTACTACTGCTCCCCTGCAAGTATAGGGTGCTTCATTTAAGTATCGGGCATGTTAAAAATGCTTAATGTTTAAACAGTGTAACTTACATCTAATTATTAATATATTATTGATTTTGCAAGGCTGAGCGCATAATAACACAACACGCAATAGCAATTTAGGACAAAATATGTCACCTGAGTTTCAAATTGCCTAAACCAGCTATTTGATATGTAGCTTTAGCAGGTTACAGAATTTGCTTTTTGGTCTCTCTAGAGAGCGTGGGACCAAAGCAAAAGGTGTTTAATGTCATTTTAACTACACTTAGATATAAATAAAGGAGAACAAAACACGTTTCCACCATATAGTAAATATTTATGAGTAATAATGCAACTAATATTATTGCTGTTATTTTAGTATATTACACTATGGGTAAAGTCCTAAAAGACAAAGGAGAGGCACCTCATGGTGCAGATCAAAGCGGTACAGAACATAGATAGGGAGAGAACAAAATGAACACTCACAATCGTAGGGGACGCATACAGCGCCCAACAGGCAAGTCGGAACTTCAGAGCTGTCCGACTGAATCACGCTTCTCACAAGAGTCTAGATCCAATACGAAGCCAGTCCCACTGGTATGTCACAGGCTCCTGGCAAAGTTCACTAGAAGGTGCAGGAGGGAATTCCCCAATACGCCATACGAACCAGCCAATGGATAGAGCTCCAAAGTCTGTGGAACCTGATGTATGATATTGTACACGGCAAGTTGAACACAGAGTGAGTAGTGTTAAAAGGTTTAATAAAACAAGTTTAAAACAATTGGTGCAATACAGCAACGCGTTTCTCAGCGGTTGGGCTGTTTTATCAGCCTGATGAAACGGCCTAACCACCGAGAAACGCGTTGCTGTATTGCACCAATTGTTTTAAACTTGTTTTATTAAACCTGTAACACTACTCGCTCTGTGTTCATCTTGCCGTATACAATATCACGCTCTATTCATTGGCTAGTTTGTACTATGATGTATTGGGGAATTCCCTCCTGCACCTTCCAGTGAACTTTTTTAGGAGCCTGTGACGCACCAGTGGGACTGGCTTCGTATCTAGACTCTTGTGAGGAGAGTCAGTCAGTCGGATGGCTCCGAAGTTCCAACTTGCCTGTTAGGCGCTGTATGCGCCCCCTACGATTGTGAGAATTAATTTTGTTCTCTCCCTATCTATGTTCTGTACCAATTTGATCTGCACCATAAGGCGCCTCTCATTTGTCTTTTAGTACTTTACTCTTTGATTGGGAGCACGGTCGACTGGATTTGGATTCTTACCTGCGTTATTGCATTATATTGTTATATTATGTTTTTATGTTATTTTTGCCTCTGTTGATCACTAATTATTATTTTAGCAAGTATCACTTTATTATTTCTTTATCTAGTACACCTTCATATATCTGCTTAGTCATTTATTTATTTTTATAGTACACTATTAAAGTCATGAAATAAAGATACGGTGTAGCAGAACTCTGCACTAAAGATGTCATATTTTGCTTTTATCAACAGGGAATTTGCAAAAACCATCAAGCGTCCCTTTGGACTGAAATATAACCCATACACACAAAGTGTGCAAGTCCTGAAGGACACCAAGAGTATCACCAATGTGGTGAGCGACCTACGCCATGAACTAGACATTGTTAGTGACGCACTCAGCAAGATGAACAAGCAGCTGGGTGTTTAAATGAACCCTCTCAGTGTCACTTAAGATTAAAATGTTTCATTACAAACCAGCGTTTGTTACGAGATGTAAGAAATACCGTACTTGTCTTATGTTGTTCATTTTCAACAAAATTATATTTTAGAACTTTAATGTTATATTAAACAACAGATTTTTATTTTTGTAAAGTGAAATAAATTGTAGCATTGTGTAGGAATATATTACATAGTGTATATGTATGTTTACCACAGGCATTATCAACATCTGTTTTCATCACACTGTTCTTTTCCAAAGATAGATTTCAATTCATCCTTTTTTTTTCCCCTTGCAAAATGAATTTTGTTTAATGTACACTAAACACACTGTCATCCTTTTGACTTAAGAGCTTATCAATATTTTGTGACGGTGGAATGATGTCTATGGAAATATTGCAAAACTCTGCCTCCTTGGCTAATTTACATCACTTGTCTAGATTCACTACGTATTCAGAAAGCTTCCCAGTGAAACAAAACTCTGTAAAACAGGTTATGAAGTGGGGTAAATTCACTAAAGTCTCAGCTCCTTTACATTTAATAAGTTATGAGAGTTTGGAACAAGTTCTTTAAATTATTTGTAAATATAGACAATTAACACAACTGGTCAGTCCACAACACAGGACAAACATGGTGCATATTGGCAGAAACCAATGGTAAATCTATAAATTATAAATGTAGTGGTCAGTTTTTGGTAAATCTATAAATTACAAATGTAGTGGTCAGTTTTTGGTAAATCTATCAATTACAAATGTAGTGGTTAGTTTTTTGGCTAATCTCCATAGTAGCAGCTAGATCCCCTTTGCCCTCTGAGCTACTAGAATTAAAATAAAAACATGTGGGTGTTGCTAGTGTATTATTTGACATGTGATTACAGTCTCTGCTGAAATTATATTTTATCCTTCTGAGATTTTCAGATTCGCAATTTTTTTTAAAGTGAAGGTCCATTTTGATGAATTAGTGCCCGTTTTTTTTATAAACCTATTAAAAACAAGGGCACTTTAATTAATCATAATTGACATTTCACTGTTTTCTTCAAAAACTTACCTTTTAATCCTAAATGCCGCTCCAGCAATTCCCCCGGCTGTCAGAAGCCTCTGCAGACG
The DNA here is from genome assembly GCF_027579735.1 of Bombina bombina. NCBI lineage: Eukaryota > Metazoa > Chordata > Amphibia > Anura > Bombinatoridae > Bombina > Bombina bombina. The sequence goes on along the minus strand of NC_069505.1, from coordinate 235,178,294 downwards.
TCAGAAATGACGAATCAGGCTTCCTCCAATCACAGCTCCCCCCCCCCCCCCCCGGGGGAATCTTGGCCTGATGGAACGCTGTGATTGGAGGAAGCCGGATTCGTCATTTTGGACCCGCAAAGATGGCTTGCGACGGGCAGAGGAAGTGCTGGAGCGGCTGCCAGGATTAAAAGGTACGTTTTTGAAGAAAACAGTGAAATGTCAATTTTGATGAATTAAAGTGCCCTTGTTTTTAGCTGTTCCACTATCATTGAAGAGCAATACTTTTATCATAAAACACACAAGGTTTCCCCTTACAAAAGGGAAAGAACGTCACACACCATCATATAATCTCACGGCACTTCAGCTATCTGGTATGAGGGGTCCATTAGCTTGTGCCCGTTTTTTCTCGCCTACCATGGTCATGTAATGTGGGGAAAAGAGTAAATCTGGATTATCAGACAACATTGCATTCTTGATGCTGATGTAGATTTGTGTGGTCAACTAGCTAGGTTTCCACAACAACTGTCCACTCTTTTCAATCATCAGGGTTCTGCTCACTCTCTAGTAGTAGACCTCATCAACAAGCTATTGCTGACCACTGGACTGAGTTGTGCTTATTATCAGATTGATGTTCAATTCTCAGTACATTTAGTTGTATGTTTTGCAGTACAAATCTTTCTCTTTTTTATCATAAAATATATTCTTATTTATAATGATCGGTGGTGGTTGTAGTCCAAGTGTTATTGTAGCATCCCCAATTGGTAACGGTGTCGGTAGCCATAAATTTGCAAAGGTAGCCTTTTAATGCATGTCCTTCACCCTACCCAGGACAAAGAAGGACATAAATGCAAAAAAGTAGTTGACGTGTATCATGTCACACTCTTGTATTAATGAATAATTACATTAAACGTATTTTGTGAGCTGTTTGACAACATCATCAAAAAGAAAAAAGTAACATCTAATTTTTTTAAGACATTTATTTTGAGGTCCATTTTGTTCCTGAACAATAAGGTGCAGATTATTTGTTTTTTTTACATAGTGGCAACAACAGAAATTGACAAAGGATATTAAGTCTGCTGTGCTATACTCTATAAAGTCTGTATATACTTTTGCTGTAACGGCCATTAAAAGGACCCGCAAATTAAAAAGCCAGTTTAGATAATAAGCAGGTGACAGAGGTGTGTTAAATAACATCTATAACCACAATAGCATCTGTGGTTTGATGTTTTCAGCACGTGAGAGCTCAACGATGATACAATACAAAGCCTATGTGACCTCTGGGCGTCTGCATGTTTGTTGTATTCAGACATAGCAGGTACAATAATCTGATAATACCATAGTACAATAATCTTACTAATATGTACTTAATGAAGCTTCCTGCAACGTGCCAGCTAAATGCGTGACCCCAGCTTATCAACATCTGATATACTGAGCAGATCTCGTATCTTTACCAAAACAACAAAAAATGTATTGCTTTTTTATATATATTTAAATACTGGTCACAAGTTTTCTTTTACACATTTGAAATTGGACTTTAGTTTAACTTCTACTTTATTTTTTTAGCAGGGGAAGTAGCTTCAGTATAAAAGCAACATATCTACACTTTCTTTTTGCCCATTTTTGTAAAGATATTTATTGTAAGAGTTTAGTTAATATAGATAATGAGCAAGGAACCAATATACTGCAGCACTGAGAGATTATTAGAAAACAAACAAACATTCTAAAATAATATAATAATAAAAAAATAACCCATGAACTGCAGACTCTAATATATGAAAATATATTACTATATGAAAACTTAGTTGTGTTGCGAAAGAACAGTTAAAGAACACTAACGTCAAAATTTAACTTTCATGATTCAGATAAAGTATACCTATAAAAAGAAAAATCTTTTCCAGGGAACTTCTGCGATCAAATTTGCCTCATTCTCTTGGTATCCTTTGTTGAAATGCATACTTTGGTAGACTCAGGAGCAGCTATGTATTGGGAGCTAGCCGCTTATTGATGGATGCACAAATTAGCCCCTTGTCATTGGCTCACCCTATGTGTTTAGCTAGCCCCCATTAGTCTATTGTTGCTCCTTTAACAAAGGATACCAAAAGAATGAAGCAAATTGGATAATAAAAATAAATTGGAAAGTTGTGTTAAATTGTATGATGTGTTTGATGTCCCTTTAACCCCTTCACACCGTTGAGACCTTCCATGCTGTCCTAACAGCGCTGGGCTTTAATGCCGTTAGAAGGCATGAAATGTCCTACTATATATGGCACCCTGCAGCTTCCCTCTTTGACAATGGCAAGGATTGGCCTTGGGGGGAGTTCCCAGCAGTGTAGGCCGTCCCCCATGATCCAATCCCGGCCTTCAAATCACGCAATCGCATCAACGATTGCGTTATTTCAATTTTACTAATAGTGTTCCAATGTGAACACTATTGTTCGCCCACAAAGGGGTTAATGAACGAAAAAATAGTTTTGAATGACACTACGATTAGTAGAAACTAAACACATACCGAAGAGTATTGTCAGTTGCATGTGGTACTGTCTGTTTGATAACCAGATATTTAAGCTGTTAACTACGTTTACAATAATGTAATTTAAATGTAGAACAGTTACATTGTCAGCTTAGGGTTAATCCCTTAACTGCCTGAGGGGCTAATTTTGAGGGTGTCACATTTCAAATGTTAGCCTGTTAATTAAAAGGATATCTAAGAGGTTTTGTTGCTGTATTTCAACTGATTTGTCCGATGTTACCAGATAATTTACTTAAAGCAACATCAATATATTTTATATTTACAATGGTAGAAATCATAAGCTAAATGAATGAATATCATGTTGTAGTAAAACAATGTTATCTCTAGTTCTTGTTTCTCTTCACCTAAACTCTCAGTTTCACATGTGCCTGTGATTTGTAATGATTTTCATTGCCATTTTACTTGTAATGCTGTGTGCTGACCTATTTATAAAAATAAAATAAAAAAAGATAAATATTGCTTTGTGGAATTTGCATTTCAGTCATTTCAACCAGTAAAGTGAATGTATTAAGTGTTTAAAGAAGATCAAAATGATGTAATTTTTTTTTTATTTTTTTTTAATAAGTTTTTTTATTGAGGTTTTTAAAAAATACAATTGTGAACTAGTGTACAACAAATACAAAGAATGGCATATCGTTGAGAATTACAATGTAAGGATATCATAACAATAAGAAACTTTTAAGACCATAGGGAATTTGTAGTACATATGAGAATGTGAACCTCTTTTTATCCATTATGTTGCCCTCCACTACTGCAAATTGGTAATTATCAACTCAGTAGAGTGTGAATGCTGTAGCAAGGGGATGCTTTCTTATATATGTGTAATATGATGGACTATACTTGTATGTTGCGGTGAATTGAAAAGAAACTGAAATTTAACATGGGAAAAGAAAAGATGATAGATTATCTTGCAAGGCTGGAGAGGGAAAGCAGAGTCAATAATGAGGTGTACTGCAAGACTTGCTAATGAAAAGTATAAGTGAGGTGCGGCATAGGCTAGATAAGCCGCATATTTAACTCTCCTTGCTAAGGAGGTACATTATATGTGTGTGGGGGGGGGGGGGGGGAGGTGATAATAGAAATAGCATAGTGCACATAATACCTTAAAGTCAGGCAGAATATCTATGTGGAGGATCCTGCGGGCAAATCTGTTGCTAGGGTGTACATGGAGTTGGGTCAATTGTGTGGCGAATCATTGTTATACCTGACATAGGAAGGTCTAACGCTCTAAGATAAAAGATCTAATATGGATAATGAGGCTCAACTGTAGTAGTATGAGGAGAGGGGTTATATACGATGGCAAGAGTGTGGGTCCAGCTCACAATAAAATAACATACTGAATGCTGGAAGAGAGTTTGACATCTCATAAGGCAGGGATGGTCAGGATTACAAGTAGAGAGGTAAATGCACGTGCTGTCTGACCTGCAACTACATTCGCAGAGTTTCTGAAGTGTCATATCTAAGATTAATAGTCAACAAGTATTTGAATCTATCCGCCAGGGCAAAATCATATAGTAAAAGTAAATATTATTATTCCTAGTTTGCCCTGAGGTCCCCTATGAGCATACATGCTAACAAAATGTGGAAGGTTCAGACATCTGGGCCGCAGATATCTAAACTCCTAGTAACCTAAATTATAGTAGGGAACACATAGCAAGAATCATCTTAAAAAGGGTGTGTACAGCAGGCTGACACATACAGAGGAAAAGAAATAGGGCATTGGTAGGCAATTTAGTTGAACTATAGATAATGTTGTAGTACACCTCTCATTCAGCACAGCAAAAACTGCCTTCAAAGGGAACATTTATAACTTCCTAACATAATAAACTTCTCCAGCTGAACACAGGATGTGATAGGTATCATGTCTTTCGCTCAAGGTCCATATAGGCTCTACATACATTCCCATGGGCGCAAATCCCCACTGCTGTCGCCAGGTAGATCAAATGCACCCTAAAATTGCCATCCCCATAGTACTCTGCCATATTCAACAGTAAAATAGAATATTATAGTCACTCAGAGAACATAAGAGCAGTAGATTATAGTAGGAAACTGACAAGTTTATTTTATAATGTTAATGCAGGATGGTCATAGAAATACACCAACCTCCTGTCAAGGTGTAATGAGCTAGCGGGAGTCTTTTATCCTGCATCAAATTGCCAGGCTATATGCCTTCTCCAGGCTGCTGTGCTGTGGCGTTGTCCCGTGTTGTAAAAGAAGGGCTGTAAAAACCTGTCCATGAGTAGGAGTAGCTGTTCCTCTGTTAGCACTGGGCTGATACCATCTTCTGCTCCATGTTGTGCGCTACATAGCAGATACGGTGGGCACCAAAACCATGGCGTTGGTACAAAAGATAAGTCTAACGGTGTGGGTGAATAGAGGAGTTTGCCTTGCTGCTAATATGCTTGGGCTCATCCAATGTTTCTGCCCGGGTGTATGGACAAGTTACCTGCATGACATTCTTCGACTTAGATTCTGAAGCCATCCCCGGACCCCCACTGAAAGATGGTGATTCGGGAGCAAGACGTAAGTATATATTCTGTTGGGTTACCGCTCTCCATTCCTGTGCAGGGCTCTGCTGTCTTGACTTTGCGATCTGCTGCATTACTACTGCCTCGGTGTTAAGTTCGTCAGCGGTTATATCCAGAGAGTGTTCTCCCTCATGCAGTGTTCCACAATGTTGTATGGCTTGGTTAGTCTCCTTCTTTGTGCCAGCATCCCGCTCATCCACAGATATACTATAGGTAGGGGGTAAGCGCCGGGGCCCCATAGCACCACCCCCATCCCGTTCAAGCGAAATATACTCAGTGAGGTCGGGGTGCCGGGTCTGACAGCCGCCATTACTGCTTGGGGCTGCGTACAACTTGTCCGCCAAGCTGGCGTGGTGGGTTTCAAGTAAGTGCCTCAGTTCTTCTAAGAAGCAGGACGGAGTCTGCATATTGCAAGCTGGATAGGGAACTTTGAGGAGAAGTAAATTTTCAGCTCCCTCAGAGCTAAATAGGTAGCGGAAGGCCTGCAAATGAAATATATTGTCCTCAAGATGGCGGCTCTCTCTCCCTGTTCTATAGTGTTAGAGAGTTGCGGCGGGCTGGCACAGTCTCTCCGGGTCCCTTAAAGTTCATAGCAATAAGATACTAGCTCTTGGGTCTATCCACAACAGTTTTGGTTATAGAAGGATAGCTGCAGAATGTGGAGAAACCCCTAAATAAGGATCCTGGGCCCGGGAGCTGCACCAGAAAACGTCCGACCAGCTCTACAGTTGGCTCCGCCCCCCCAAAATGATGTAATTGATCTCCACAGTTTATATACTGAACAGAATCACTGTGAAGGTCTAGAAGTAACTGACTGTTGGTAGTTAAGCTGCCCAGCATACGTCCGTATCATCACTGATATAACATATTGTTTTTTTTTCCCAATTGCTATTAAACTACTGTCACTGTTCTGTATGTACTGTACGTGTGCAGACTTAATGCTGTCACTGTTCTGTATATACTGTACGTGTACAGACTTACTACTGTCACTGTTCTGTATATACTGTACATGTACAGACTTACTACTGTCACTGTTCTGTATATACTGTACGTGTACAGAATTACTGCTGTCACTGTTCTGTATATACTGTACGTGTACAGACTTACTACTGTCACTGTTCTGTATATACTGTACATGTACAGACTTACTACTGTCACTGTTCTGTATATACTGTACGTGTACAGACTTACTACTGTCACTGTTCTGTATATACTGTACGTGTACAGACTTACTACTGGCACTGTTCTGTATATACTGTTTGTGTACAGACTTACTGCTGTCACTGTTCTGTATATACTGTACGTGTGCAGACTTAATGCTGTCACTGTTCTGTATATAATGTACGTGTACAGACTTACTACTGGCACTGTTCTGTATATACTGTTTGTGTACAGACTTACTGCTGTCACTGTTCTGTATATACTGCACGTGTACAGACTTACTGTTGTCACTGTTCTGTATATACTGTACATGTACATACTTACTACTGTCACTGTTCTGTATATACTGTACATGTGCAAACTTACTACTGTCACAGTGTTTTTTTTGTTTTTTTTTTCTTCTTTCCTCCTTTTCTTCTCTCATTTTTTTAGCACTATCTATTTCTATTTTTCTCCACGGCTCCCCTCAGCCAGGTGCTGCGAGGAGTCAACTATAAAAATGCTGATGAAATACTGTTATATGTTGTTTTATGGTTTATGTTTTTCAGTATTGCCATGTTATTTGATCTTGTTACAGGCTATATATGACAACAAGAGAGATAATTGCATATTGTACTTTTTTTCGACAACCAATAAAGAGATATAAAAAATAAAAAAAAGAGAGATACCTAGGTACCATCTGTAGCACTACATGAAAGGTAATAGTGCTGTTATCTAGGACTCTTGCTAATGTATAATATTGTGTTATATAGAGGTACCTAGGTAGTATCTGTAGCACTACATGACAGGTATTAGTGTTGTTATCTAGTGCTCTTGCTAATGTATAATATTGTGTGTTATAGATATACCTAGGTAGTATCTGTAGCACTACATGACAGGTAATAGTGCTGTTATCCAGTGCTCTTGCTAATGTATAATATTGTGTTATATAGATGCCTAGGTAGTATCTGTAGCACTACATGACAGGTAATAGTGCTGTTATCTAGTGTTCTTGCTAATGTATAATATTATGTGTTATAGAGATACCTAGGTAGTATCTGTAGCACTAAATGACAGGTAATAGTGCTGTTATCTAGTGCTGTTGCTAAAGTATAATATTGTGTTATAGAGATACCTAGGTAGTATCTGTAGCACTACATGACAGGTAATAGTGCTGTTATCTAGTGCTGTTGCTAAAGTATAATATTGTGTTATAGAGATACCTAGGTAGTATCTGTAGCACTACATGACAGGTAATAGTGCTGTTATCTAGTGCTCTTGCTAATGTATAATATTGTGTTATAGAGATACCTAAGTAGTATCTGTAGCACTACATGACAGGTAATAGTGCTGTTATCTAGTGCTCTTGCTAATGTATAATATTGTGTGTTATAGAGATACCTAGGTAGTATCTGTAGCACTACATGACAGGTAATAGTGCTGTTATCTAGTGCTCTTGCTAATGTATAATACTGAGTGTTATAGAGATACCTAGGTAGTATCTGTAGTACTACATGACAGGTAATAGTGCTGTTATCTAGTGCTCTTGCTAATGTATAATATTGTGTTATAGAGATACCTAGGTAGTATCTGTAGTACTACATGACAGGTAATAGTGCTGTTATCTAGTGTTCTTGCTAATGTATAATATTATGTGTTATAGAGATACCTAGGTAGTATCTGTAGCACTAAATGACAGGTAATAGTGCTGTTATCTAGAGCTCTTGCTAATGTATAATATTATGTGTTATAGAGATGCCTAGGTAGTATCTGTAGCACTACATGACAGGTAATAGTGCTGTTATCTAGTGTTCTTGCTAATGTATAATATTATGTGTTATAGAGATGCCTAGGTAGTATCTGTAGCACTACATGACAGGTAATAGTGCTGTTATCTAGTGCTGTTGCTAAAGTATAATATTGTGTTATAGAGATACCTAGGTAGTATCTGTAGCACTACATGACAGGTAATAGTGCTGTTATCTAGTGCTCTTGCTAATGTATAATATTGTGTGTTATAGAGATACCTAGGTATTATCTGTAGCATTACATGACAGGTAATAGTGCTGTTATCTAGTGCCCTTGCTAATGTATAATATTATGTGTTATAGAGATACCTAGGTAGTATCTGTAGCACTACATGACAGGTAATAGTGCTGTTATCTAGTGCTCTTGCTAATGTTTAATATTGTGTTATAGAGATACCTAGGTAGTATCTGTAGTACTACATGACAGGTAATAGTGCTGTTATCTAGTGTTCTTGCTAATGTATAATATTATGTGTTATAGAGATACCTAGGTAGTATCTGTAGCACTACATGACAGGTAATAGAGATACCTAGGTGGTATCTGTAGCACTACATGACAGGTAATAGTGCTGTTATCTAATGCTCTTGCTAATGTATAATATTGTGTTATAGAGATACCTAGGTAGTATCTGTAGCACTACATGACAGGTAATAGTGCTGTTATCTAGTGCTCTTGCTAATGTATAATATTGTGTTATAGAGATACCTAGGTAGTATCTGTAGCACTACATGACAGGTAATAGTGCTGTTATCTAGTGCTCTTGCTAATGTATAATATTGTGTTATAGAGATACCTAGGTAGTATCTGTAGCACTACATAACAGGCAATAGTGCTGTTATCTAGTGCTCTTGCTAATGTATAATATTGTGTGTTATAGAGATACCTAGGTAGTATCTGTAGCACTACATGACAGGTAATAGTGCTGTTATCTAGAGCTCTTGCTAATGTATAATATTGTGTGTTATAGAGATACCTAGGTAGTATCTGTAGCACTACATGACAGGTAATAGTGCTGTTATCTAGTGCTCTTGCTAATGTATAATATTGTGTTATAGAGATACCTAGGTAGTATCTGTAGCACTACATGACAGGTAATAGTGCTGTTATCTAGTGCTCTTGCTAATGTATAATATTGTGTTATAGAGATACCTAGGTAGTATCTGTAGCACTACATGACAGGTAATAGTGCTGTTATCTAGAGCTCTTGCTAATGTATAATATTGTGTGTTATAGAGATACCTAGGTAGTATCTGTAGCACTACATGACAGGTAATAGTGCTGTTATCTAGTGCTCTTGCTAATGTATATTATTGTGTGTTATAGAGATACCTAGGTAGTATCTGTAGCACTACATGACAGGTAATAGTGCTGTTATCTAGTGCTCTTGCTGATGTATAATATTCTGTTATAGAGATACCTAGGTAGTATCTGTAGCACTACATGACAGGTAATAGTGCTGTTACATGTGTACACTCCTGAACTTACGTTCCTGCTTTTCAACAAAGGATAACAAAAACATTAGATAATAGAAGTAAATTGGAATGTTGTTTAAATTTGTATGTTCTATCTGAATCATGAATGACACATTTCTGGTTTTATGTCCCTTTAATAAGCCTGCCCAGGTGTTCTAGGTATGGACATTTGTATATATTTGTTTTACCTTCCCTAGTGCACATGGATGTGATACCTTTTCCTTCGGTCACACACTAAAGGGATAGTGAACAGTGTAATTCTGTTGTCTTGCTATAAAACAACATACCAGCCAAGTCTAATTTAACTTCTTGTTTACTGCAATTGTTTTTCAATAGCCAAACTTCAACATTGCCGTATTTGGGCTTAAGTCTGCAGCTGACATGGCTAACAACGAGCAATCTGTTAGTATTAAAGTTTTTATCGGCTGAAGCCAATTAGGGAATTAGGGAAATTTAGCTAAATAATGAACGTATAAAAGATGTTTTACTATACAAATTTTTATGTTTATATCTCAAGGTGTTTATGCTCTCTTTAGTCCTTGTAAGTCTGTACATGTACAATATATACAGAACAGTGACAGCAGTAAGTCTGTACACGTACAGTATATACAGAACAATGACAGCAGTAAGTCTGCACACGTACAGTATATACAGAACAGTGATAGCAGTAAGTCTGTACACGTACAGTATATACAGAACAGTGACAGCAGTAAGTCTGTACACGTACAGTATATACAGAACAGTGACAGTAGTAAGTCTGTACACGTACAGTATATACAGAACAGTGACAGCAGTAAGTCTGTACACGTACAGTATATACAGAACAGTGACAGCAGTAAGTCTGTACACGTACAGTATATACAGAACATTGACAGTAGTAAGTCTGTACACGTACAGTATATACAGAACAGTGACAGCAGTAAGTCTGTACATGTACAGTATATACAGAACAGTGACAGCAGTAAGTCTGCACACGTACAGTATATACAGAACAGTGACAGCAGTAAGTATGTACATGTACAGTATATACAGAACAGTGACAGCAGTAAGTCTGTACACGTACAGTATATACAGAACAGTGACAGCATTAAGTCTGTACACGTACAGTATATACAGAACAATGACAGCAGTAAGTCTGTACACGTACAGTATATACAGAACAATGACAGCAGTAAGTCTGTACACATACAGTATATACAGAACAGTGACAGCAGTAAGTCTGTACACGTACAGTATATACAGAACAATGACAGCAGTAAGTCTGTACACATACAGTATATACAGAACAGTGACAGCAGTAAGCCTTTACACATACAGTATATACAGAACAGTGACAGCAGTAAGTCTGCACACGTACAGTATATACAGAACAGTGACAGCAGTAAGTCTGTACATGTACAGTATATACAGAACAGTGACAGCAGTAAGTCTGCACACGTACAGTATATACAGAACAGTGACAGCAGTAAGTCTGTACACGTACAGTATATACAGAACAGTGACAGCAGTAAGTCTGCACACGTACAGTATATACAGAACAGTGACAGCAGTAAGTCTGTACATGTACAGTATATACAGAACAGTGACAGCAGTAAGTCTGCACACGTACAGTATATACAGAACAGTGACAGTAGTAAGTCTGCACACGTACAGTATATACAGAACAGTGACAGCAGTAAGTCTGTACATGTACAGTATATACAGAACAGTGACAGCAGTAAGTCTGCACACGTACAGTATATACAGAACAGTGACAGCAGTAAGTCTGTACACGTACAGTATATACAGAACAGTGACAGCAGTAAGTCTGCACACGTACAGTATATACAGAACAGTGACAGCAGTAAGTCTGTACACATACAGTATATACAGAACAGCGACAGCAGTAAGTCTGTACACATACAGTATATACAGAACAGTGACAGCAGTAAGTCTGCACACGTACAGTATATACAGAACAGTGACAGTAGTAAGTCTGCACACGTACAGTATATACAGAACAGTGACAGCAGTAAGTCTGTACATGTACAGTATATACAGAACAGTGACAGCAGTAAGTCTGCACACGTACAGTATATACAGAACAGTGACAGTAGTAAGTCTGCACACGTACAGTATATACAGAACAGTGACAGCAGTAAGTTTGTACACGTACAGTATATACAGAACAGTGACAGCAGTAAGTCTGTACACGTACAGTATATACAGAACAGTGACAGCAGTAAGCCTTTACACATACAGTATATACAGAACAGTGACAGCAGTAAGTCTGCACACGTACAGTATATATAGAACAGTAATAGCAGTAAGTCTGCACACATACAGTATATACAGAACAGTGACAGTAGTAAGTTTGTACATGTACAGTATATACAGAACAGTGACAGCAGTAAGTCTGCACACGTACGTATATACAGAACAGTGACAGCAGTAAGTCTGTACACGTACAGTATATACAGAACAGTGACAGCAGTAAGTCTGCACACGTACGTATATACAGAACAGTGACAGCAGTAAGTCTGCACACGTACGTATATACAGAACAGTGACAGCAGTAAGTCTGTACACGTACAGTATATACAGAACAGTGACAGCAGTAAGTTTGTACACGTACAGTATATACAGAACAGTGACAGTAGTAAGTCTGCACACGTACAGTATATACAGAACTACTGTCACTGTTCTGTATATACTGTACGTGTACAGACTTACTGCTGTCACTGTTCTGTATATACTGTACGTGTACAGACTTACTGCTGTCACTGTTCTGTATATACTGTACGTGTACAGACTTACTGCTGTCACTGTTCTGTATATACTGTATGTGTGCAGACGTACTGCTGTCACTGTTCTGTATATACTGTACGTGTACAGACTTACTGCTGTCACTGTTCTGTATATACTGTATGTGTACAGACGTACTGCTGTCACTGTTCTGTATATACTGTATGTGTGCAGACGTACTGCTGTCACTGTTCTGTATATACTGTACGTGTACAGACTTACTGCTGTCACTGTTCTGTATATACTGTATGTGTGCAGACGTACTGCTGTCACTGTTCTGTATATACTGTACGTGTACAGACTTACTGCTGTCACTGTTCTGTATATACTGTATGTGTACAGACGTACTGCTGTCACTGTTCTGTATATACTGTACGTGTACAGACTTACTGCTGTCACTGTTCTGTATATACTGTACGTGTACAGACTTACTGCTGTCACTGTACTGTGTATACTGTACGTGTACAGACTTACTGCTGTCACTGTTTTGTATATACTGTACGTGTGCAGACTTACTGCTGTCACTGTTCAGTATATACTGTACGTGTGCAGACTTACTACTGTCACTGTTCTGTATATACTGTACGTGTACAGACTTACTGCTGTCACTGTTCTGTATATACTGTACGTGTACAGACTTACTACTGTCACTGTTCTGTATATACTGTACGTGTACAGACTGCTGTCACTGTTCTGAATATACTGTACGTGTCAAGACTTACTGCTGTTACTGTTCTTTATATACTGTACGTGTACAGACTTACTACTGTCACTGTTCTGTATATACTGTACGTGTACAGACTTACTGCTATCACTGTTATGTATATACTGTACGTGTACAGACTTACTGCTGTCACTGTTCTGAATATACTGTACGTGTACAGACTTACTGCTATCACTGTTCTGTATATACTGTACGTGTCAAGACTTACTGCTGTTACTGTTCTTTATATACTGTACGTGTACAGACTTACTGCTGTCACTGTTCTGTATATACTGTACGTGTACAGACTTACTGCTATCACTGTTATGTATATACTGTACGTGTACAAACTTACTGCTGTCACTGTTCTGTATATACTGTACGTGTACAAACTTACTGCTATCACTGTTCTGTATATACTGTACGTGTACAAACTTACTGCTGTCACTGTTCTGTATACTGTACGTGTACAGACTTACTGCTGTCATTGTTCTGTATATACTGTACGTGTGCAGACTTACTGCTATCACTGTTCTGTATATACTGTACGTGTGCAGACTTACTGCTGTCACTGTTTTGTATATACTGTACGTGTACAGACTTACTGCTGTCATTGTTCTGTATATACTGTATGTGTACAAACTTACTGCTATCACTGTTCTGTATATACTGTACGTGTACAGACTTACTGCTGTCATTGTTCTGTATATACTGTACGTGTACATAATTACTGCTGTTACTGTTCTGTATATACTGTACGTGTACAAACTTACTGCTATCACTGTTCTGTATATACTGTACGAGTGCAGACTTACTACTGTCACTGTTCTGTATATACTGTACGTGTGCAGACTTACTGCTATCACTGTTCTGTATATACTGTACGTGTACAAACTTACTGCTGTCACTGTTCTGTATATACTGTACGTGTACAAACTTACTGCTATCACTGTTCTGTATATACTGTACGTGTACAAACTTACTGCTGTCACTGTTCTGTATATACTGTACGTGTACAGACTTACTGCTATCACTGTTCTGTATATACTGTACGTGTACAGACTTACTGCTATCACTGTTATGTATATACTGTACGTGTACAGACTTACTGCTATCACTGTTCTGTATATACTGTACGTGTGCAGACTTACTGCTGTCACTGTTCTGTATATACTGTACGTGTACAAACTTACTGCTATCACTGTTCTGTATATACTGTACGTGTACAAACTTACTGCTGTCACTGTTCTGTATATACTGTACGTGTACAAACTTACTGCTGTCACTGTTCTGTATATACTGTACGTGTACAGACTTACTGCTATCACTGTTATGTATATACTGTACGTGTACAAACTTACTGCTATCACTGTTCTGTATATACTGTACGTGTACAAACTTACTGCTGTCACTGTTCTGTATATACTGTACGTGTACAAACTTACTGCTATCACTGTTCTGTATATACTGTACGTGTACAAACTTACTGCTGTCACTGTTCTGTATATACTGTACGTGTACAGACTTACTGCTATCACTGTTCTGTATATACTGTACGTGTACAGACTTACTGCTATCACTGTTATGTATATACTGTACGTGTACAAACTTACTGCTATCACTGTTCTGTATATACTGTACGTGTACAAACTTACTGCTGTCACTGTTCTGTATATATTGTACATGTACAGACTTACAAGGACTGAAGAGAGCATAAACACCTTGAGATATTAACATAAAAAGTTTGTATAGTAAAACATCTTTTATACGTTCATTATTTAGCTAAATTTTCATGTAATTTAGCTCTAAAAAATGTGGCTTTTAATTCTCATAACTATACATATTTCCCTAATTGGCTTCAGCCGATAAGAACTTTAATACTAACAGATTGCTCGTTGTTAGCCATGTCAGCTGCAGACTTAAGCCCAAATACGGCAAAGGTGAAGTTTGCTATTGAAAAACAATTGCAGTAAACAAGAAGTTCAATTTGTATGTTATTTTATAGCAAGACAACAGAATTACACTGTTCATTATCCCTTTAGTGTGTGACAGAAGGAAAAGGTATCACATCCATGTGCACTAGGGACGGTAAAACAAATATATACAAATGTCCATACCTAGAACACCTGGGCAGGCTTCTTAAAGGGACATAAAACCAGAAATGTGTCTTTCATGATTCAGATAGAACATACAAATTTAAACAACATTCCAATTTACTTCTATTATCTAATGTTTTTGTTATCCTTTGTTGAAAAGCAGGAACGTAAGTTCAGGAGTGTACACATGTCTGCACAATATTATACATTAGCAAGAGCACTAGATAACAGCACTATTATCTGTCATGTAGTGTTACAGATACTACCTAGGTATCTCTATAACAGATAATATTATACATTAGCAAGAGCACTAGATAACAGCACTATTATCTGTCATGTAGTGCTACAGATGGTACCTAGGTATCTCTATAACACAATATTATACATTAGCAGGAGCACTAGATAACAGCACTATTACCTGTCATGTAGTGCTACAGATACTACCTAGGTATCTCTATAACACACAATATTATACATTAGCAAGAGCACTAGATAACAGCACTATTATCTGTCATGTAGTGTTACAGATACTACCTAGGTATCTCTATAACACAATATTATACATTAGCAAGATCACTAGATAACAGCACTATTACCTGTCATGTAGTGCTACAGATACTACCTAGGTATCTCTATAACACACGATATTATATATTAGCAAGAGTACTAGATAACAGCACTATTACCTGTCATGTAGTGCTACAGATACTACCTAGGTATCTCTATAACAGATAATATTATACATAAGCAAGAGCACTAGATAACAGCACTATTACCTGTCATGTAGTGCTACAGATGGTACCTAGGTATC
Source organism: Bombina bombina (assembly GCF_027579735.1). Classification (NCBI taxonomy): domain Eukaryota; kingdom Metazoa; phylum Chordata; class Amphibia; order Anura; family Bombinatoridae; genus Bombina; species Bombina bombina. Next base: position 235,162,439 of record NC_069505.1, on the reverse strand, counting down.
TCTATAACACACAATATTATACATTAGCAAGAGCACTAGATAACAGCACTATTATCTGTCATGTAGTGTTACAGATACTACCTAGGTATCTCTATAACACACAATATTATACATTAGCAAGAGCACTAGATAACAGCACTATTATCTGTCATGTAGTGTTACAGATACTACCTAGGTATCTCTATAACACAATATTATACATTAGCAAGAGCACTAGATAACAGCACTATTATCTGTCATGTAGTGTTACAGATACTACCTAGGTATCTCTATAACACACAATATTATACATTAGCAAGAGCACTAGATAACAGCACTATTATCTGTCATGTAGTGTTACAGATACTACCTAGGTATCTCTATAACACACAATATTATACATTAGCAAGATCACTAGATAACAGCACTATTACCTGTCATGTAATGCTACAGATACTACCTAGGTATCTCTATAACACACAATATTATACATTAGCAAGAGCACTAGATAACAGCACTATTACCTGTCATGTAGTGTTAAAGATATTACCTAGGTATCTCTATAACACACAATATTATACATTAGCAAGAGCACTAGATAACAGCACTATTACCTGTCATGTAGTGCTACAGATACTACCTAGGTATCTCTATAACACACAATATTATACATTAGCAAGAGCACTAGATAACAGCACTATTACCTGTCATGTAGTGCTACAGATACTACCTAGGTATCTCTATAAAACACAATATTATACATTAGCAAGAGCACTAGTTAACAGCACTATTGCCTGTCATGTAGTGCTACAGATACTACCTAGATATCTCTATAACACAATATTATACATTAGCAAGAGAACTAGATAACAGCACTATTACCTGTCATGTAGTGATACAGATACTACCTAGGTATCTCTATAACATAATATTATAAATTAATTAGCAAGAGCACTAGATAACAGCACTATTTCCTGTCATGTGGTGCTACAGATACTACCTAGGTATCTCTATAATACAATATTATACATTAGCAAGAGCACTAGATAACAGCACTATTACCTGTCATTTAGTGCTACAGATACTACCTAGGTATCTCTTTAACACATAATATTATACATTAGCAAGAGCACTAGATAACAGAACTATTACCTGTCATGTAGTGCTACAGATACTACCTAGGTATCTCTATAACACAATATTATACATTAGCAATAGCACTAGATAAGAGCACTATTACCTGTCATGTAGTGCTACAGATACTACCTAGGTATCTCTATAACACAATATTATACATTAGCAAGAGCACTAGAAAACAACACTATTACCTGTCATGTAGTGTTACAGATACTACCTAGGTATCTCTATAACACACAATATTATATATTAGCAAGAGCACTAGATAGCAGCACTATTACCTTTTATGTAGTGCTACAGATGCTACCTAGGTATCTCTATAACACACAATATTATACATTAGCAAGAGCACTAGATAACAGCACTATTACCTGTCATGTAGTGCTACAGATACTACCTAGGTATCTCTATAACACAATATTATACATTAGCAAGAGCACTAGATAACAGCACTATAACCTGTCATGTAGTGCTACAGATACTACCTAGGTATCTCTATAACATACGATATTATACATTAGCTGTAGCACTAGATAACAGCACTACAGGGAGTGCAGAATTATTAGGCAAATGAGTATTTTGACCACATCATCCTCTTTATGCATGTTGTCTTACTCCAAGCTGTATAGGCTCGAAAGCCTACTACCAATTAAGCATATTAGGTGATGTGCATCTCTTTAATGAGAAGGGGTGTGGTCTAATGACATCAACACCCTATATCAAGTGTGCATAATTATTAGGCAACTTCCTTTCCTTTGGCAAAATGGGTCAAAAGAAGGACTTGACAGGCTCAGAAAAGTCAAAAATAGTGAGATATCTTGCAGAGGGATGCAGCACTCTTAAAATTGCAAAGCTTCTGAAGCGTGATCATCGAACAATCAAGCGCTTCATTCAAAATAGTCAACAGGGTCGCAAGAAGCGTGTGGAAAAACCAAGGCGCAAAATAACTGCCCATGAACTGAGAAAAGTCAAGCGTGCAGCTGCCAAGATGCCACTTGCCACCAGTTTGGCCATATTTCAGAGCTGCAACATCACTGGAGTGCCCAAAAGCACAAGGTGTGCAATACTCAGAGACATGGCCAAGGTAAGAAAGGCTGAAAGACGACCACCACTGAACAAGACACACAAGCTGAAACGTCAAGACTGGGCCAAGAAATATCTCAAGACTGATTTTTCTAAGGTTTTATGGACTGATGAAATGAGAGTGAGTCTTGATGGGCCAGATGGATGGGCCCGTGGCTGGATTGGTAAAGGGCAGAGAGCTCCAGTCCGACTCAGACGCCAGCAAGGTGGAGGTGGAGTACTGGTTTGGGCTGGTATCATCAAAGATGAGCTTGTGGGGCCTTTTCGGGTTGAGGATGGAGTCAAGCTCAACTCCCAGTCCTACTGCCAGTTTCTGGAAGACACCTTCTTCAAGCAGTGGTACAGGAAGAAGTCTGCATCCTTCAAGAAAAACATGATTTTCATGCAGGACAATGCTCCATCACACGCGTCCAAGTACTCCACAGCGTGGCTGGCAAGAAAGGGTATAAAAGAAGAAAATCTAATGACATGGCCTCCTTGTTCACCTGATCTGAACCCCATTGAGAACCTGTGGTCCATCATCAAATGTGAGATTTACAAGGAGGGAAAACAGTACACCTCTCTGAACAGTGTCTGGGAGGCTGTGGTTGCTGCTGCACGCAATGTTGATGGTGAACAGATCAAAACACTGACAGAATCCATGGATGGCAGGCTTTTGAGTGTCCTTGCAAAGAAAGGTGGCTATATTGGTCACTGATTTGTTTTTGTTTTGTTTTTGAATGTCAGAAATGTATATTTGTGAATGTTGAGATGTTATATTGGTTTCACTGGTAAAAATAAATAATTGAAATGGGTATATATTTGTTTTTTGTTAAGTTGCCTAATAATTATGCACAGTAATAGTCACCTGCACACACAGATATCCCCCTTAAATAGCTATAACTAAAAACAAACTAAAAACTACTTCCAAAACTATTCAGCTTTGATATTAATGAGTTTTTTGGGTTCATTGAGAACATGGTTGTTGTTCAATAATAAAATTAATCCTCAAAAATACAACTTGCCTAATAATTCTGCACTCCCTGTATTACGTGTCATGTAGTGCTACAGATACTACATAGGTATCTCTATAACACAATATTATACATTAGCAAGATCACGAGATAACAGCACTATTACCTGTCATGTAGTGCTACAGATACTACCTAGGTATCTCTATAACACACAATATTATACATTAGCAAGAGCACTATATAACAGCACTATTACCTGTCATGTAGTGCTACAGATACTACCTAGGTATCTCTATAACACACAATATTATACATTAGCAAGAGCACTAGATAACAGCACTATTATCTGTCATGTAGTGCTACAGATACAACCTAGGTATCTCTATAACACACAATATTATACATTAGCAAGAGCACTATATAACATCACTATTACCTGTCATGCAGTGCTACAGATACTACCTAGGTATCTCTATAACACACAATATTATACATTAGCAAGAGCACTAGATAACAGCACTATTACCTGTCATGTAGTGCTACAGATACTACCTAGGTATCTCTATAACACACAATATTATACATTAGCAAGAGCACTAGATAACAGCACTATTATCTGTCATGTAGTGCTACAGATACAACCTAGGTATCTCTATAACAGATAATATTATACATTAGCAAGAGCACTATATAACAGCACTATTACCTGTCATGTAGTGCTACAGATACTACCTAGGTATCTCTATAACATACGATATTATACATTAGCAAGAGCACTAGATAACAGCACTATTACCTGTCATGTAGTGCTACAGATACTACCTAGGTATCTCTATAACACACAATATTATACATTAGCAAGAGCACTAGATAACAGCACTATTACCTGTCATGTAGTGGTACAGATACTACCTAGGTATCTCTATAACACAAAATATTATACATTAGCAAGAGCACTAGATAACAGCACTATTACCTGTCATGTAGTGCTACAGATACTACCTAGGTATCTCTATAACACACAATATTATACATTAGCAAGAGCACTAGATAACAGCACTATTACCTGTCATGTAGTGCTACAGATACTACCTAGGTATCTCTATAATACAATATTATAAATTAGCAAGAGCACTAGATAACAGCACTATTACCTGTCATTTAGTGCTACAGATACTACCTAGGTATCTCTTTAACACATAATATTATACATAAGCAAGAGCACTAGATAACAGCACTATTACCTGTCATGTAGTGCTACAGATGGTACCTAGGTATCTCTATAACACACAATATTATACATTAGCAAGAGCACTAGATAACAGCACTATTACCTGTCATGTAGTGCTACAGATACTACCTAGGTATCTCTATAACACAATATTATACATTAGCAAGAGCACTAGATAACAGCACTATTACCTGTCATGTAGTGCTACAGATACTACCTAGGTATCTCTATAACATACAATATTATACATTAGCTGTAGCACTAGATAACAGCACTATTACCTGTCATGTAGTGCTACAGATACTACCTAGGTATCTCTATAACACAATATTATACATTAGCAAGAGCACTAGATAACAGCACTATTACCTGTCATGTAGTGCTACAGTTACTACCTAGGTATCTCTATAACATACAATATTATACATTAGCTGTAGCACTAGATAACAGCACTATTACCTGTCATGTAGTGCTACAGATACTACCTAGGTATCTCTATAACACACAATATTATACATTAGCAAGAGCACTATATAACATCACTATTACATGTCATGTAGTGCTACAGATACTACTTAGGTATCTCTATAACATACAATATTATACATTAGCAAGAGCACTAGATAACAGCACTATTACCTGTCATGTAGTGCTACAGATACTACCTAGGTATCTCTATAACACACAATAATATACATTAGCAAGAGCACTAGATAACAGCACTATTACCTGTCATGTAGTGCTACAGATACTACCTAGGTATCTCTATACCACACACTATTATACATTAGCAAGATCACTAGATAACAGCACTATTACCTGTCATGTAGTGATACAGATACTACCTAGGTATCTCTATAACACACAATATTATACATTAGCAAGAGCACTAGATAACAGCATTATTACCTGTCATATATACCTTGTTCACAAGTCTTGAAAAAGTCAGCACAAGCCGGACGAATTGCGTAGACGAACGGCACAAGGCAGCAGTCACTAACAGCACCGCTACAAAGAGAAAGTGATAAGAAAAACGCCTACCTTTGAGACGATCGGTAACGGAGCTTGTATACCTGAGAAAGTTAACAACAAGGAGCTGCAAATAACCGCTACATCTTGCAAAAGAAAACAAAATGTATGCTTACCTGATAAATTTCTTTCTTTTGCGATGTACCGAGTCCACGGCCCGCCCTGTCTATTCAAGACAGATAGTATTTTTTTATGTAAACTTCAGTCACCTCCGCACCTTATAGTTTCTCCTTTTCTTCCTTGGCCTTCGGTCGAATGACTGGGGGGTGGAGTTAAGGGGGAGCTATATAGACAGCTCTGCTGTGGTTCTCTCTTTGCTACTTCCTGTCAGGAAGGACAATATCCCACAAGTTAGGATGAATCCGTGGACTCGGTACATCACAAAAGAAAGAAATTTATCAGGTAAGCATACATTTTGTTTTCTTTTGCAAGATGTACTGAGTCCACGGATTCATCCTAACTTGTGGGATACCAATACCAAAGCTTTAGGACATGGATGAAAGGAGGGACAAGACAGGAACCTAAACGGAAGGCACCACTGCTTGCAAAACCTTTCTCCCAAATATAGCCTCCGGAGAAGCAAAAGTATCAAATTTGTAAAATTTGGAAAAGGTATGAAGCGAAGACCAAGTCGAAGCCTTACATATCTGTTCAACAGAAGCATCATTTTTAAAAGCCCATGTAGAAGCCGCCTCTCTAGTGGAGTGAGCTGTAATTCTTTCAGGAGGCTGCTGTCCAGCAGTCTCATAAGCCAAACGGATGATGCTTTTCAGCCAAAAGGAAAGAGAGGTAGCCATAGCCTTTTGACCTCTTCGCTTTCCAGCATAGACAACAAACAAAGAAGATGATTGGCGAAAATCTTTGGTTGCCTGCAAATAAAACTTCAAGGCACGAACCACGTCCAAGTTGTGCAACAGACGTCCCTTCTTAGAAGAAGGATTAGGGCACAGAGAAGGAACAACAATTTCCTGATTTATATTCCTGTTAGAAACAACCTTAGGGAGGAACCCAGGTTTGGTACGCAAACCCACCTTATCAGCATGGAAAACAAGATAAGGCGAGTCGAATTGTAATGCAGATAGTTCAGAAACTCTTCGAGCTGAAAAGATAGCAACTAGAAACAGAACTTTCCAAGATAGAAGCTTAATATCTATGGAATGCATGGGTTCAAACAGAACCCCTTGAAGAACATTAAGAACTAAATTTAGACTCCATGGGGGAGCTACAGGTTTAAACACAGGCTTGAGTCTAACTAAAGCCTGACAAAAAGCCCGAACTTCTGGGACATCAGCCAGACGCTTGTGCAATAGGATAGACAAAGCAGATATCTGTCCCTTTAGGGAACTAGCTGACAATACTTTTTCCAATCCTTCTTGAAGAAAGGACAAAATCCTAGGAATCCTGATCTTACTCCATGAGTAGCCTTTGGATTCGCACCAAAAAAGATATTTAAGCCATATCTTATGATAGATTTTCCTGGTGACAGGCTTTCGATCCGGAATCAAGGTATCTATGACCGACTCAGAGAAACCCTGCTTTGATAAAATCAAGCGTTCAATCTGCAAGCAGTCAGTTGCAGAGAAAGAAGATTTGGATGCTTGAAAGGACCTTGAATTAGAAGGTCCCGTCGCAGTGGCAGAGTCCATGTTGGTAGAGATGACATGTCCACCAGGTCTGCATACCAAGTCCTGCGTGGCCACACAGGTGCTATCAAAATCACTGAAGCTCTCTCCTGTTTCATTCTGGCAATCAAACGGGGAAGGAGAGGAAATGGTGGAAACACATAAGCCAGATTGAACGACCAGGGTACTGCTAGAACATCTATCAGTACTGCCTGAGGATCCCTGGACCTGGATCCGTAACAAAGAAGTTTGGCGTTCTGACGAGACGCTATCAAATCCAATTCTGGTGTGCCCCATAGCTGAACCAGTTGAGCAAACACCTCCAGGATGGAGCTCCCACTCCCCCGGATGAAAAGTCTGACGACTTAGAAAATCTGCCTCCCAGTTCTATACCCCTGGGATATAGATCGCTGATAGATGGCAAGAGTGAGTCTCTGCCCATCGGATTGTCCGGGAAACTATCATCACCAAGGAACTCCTTGTTCCCCCCTGATGATTGATATAAGCTACAGTCGTGATGTTGTCCGACTGAAACCTGATGAATCTGGCCGAAGCCAGCTGAGGCCACGCCTGAAGAGCATCGAATATCGCTCTTAATTCCAGAATATTTATCGGTAGGAGGGCCTCCTCCTGAGTCCACAAACCCTGTGCTTTCAGGAAATTCAAGACTGCACCCCAGCCCAGTAGGCTGGCGTCCGTCGTCACAATAACCCATGCTGGTCTGCAGAAACATATTCTCCTGGACAGGTAATCCTGTGACAACCACCAAAGAAGAGAGTCTCTGGTCTCTTGATCCAGATTTATCTGAGGAGACAAATCTGCATAATCCCCATTCCACTGTTTGAGCATGCATAGTTGCAGTGGTCTGAGATGCAAGTGAGCAAACGGAACTATGTCCATTGCCGCTACCATAAGTCCGATTACCTCCATACACTGAGCCACTGATGGCCGAGGAATGGAATGAAGAGCTCGGCAGGTGGTTAAAATCTTTGATTTCCTGACCTCTGTCATAAATATTTTTCATGTCCACCAAATCTATCAGAGTTCCCAGGAATGGAACTCTTGTGAGAGGAATAAGAGAACTCTTTTTCACGTTCACCTTCCACCCATGAGATCTTAGAAAGGCCAACACTAAGTCCATGTGAGACTTGGCTAGTTGGAAAGTCGACGCTTGAATTAGGATGTCGTTTAGATAAGGCGCCACTGCAATGCCCCGCGGCCTTAGGACCGCCAGCAGGGACCCTAGCACTTTTGTGAAGATTCTTGGCGCCGTGGCCAACCCGAAGGGAAGAGCCACAAACTGGTAATGCCTGTCCAGAAAGGCAAACCTGAGGAACTGGTGATGATCTTTGTGGATAGGAATGTGTAGATATGCATCCTTTAAATCCACTGTGGTCATATATTGATATATATATATATATATACATACACACACACACACATACATATACACACACACACACACACAATGAGGTACAACACTGTATTGCCAAAAACTTTTTTCAAGTGCACATAGATTTACAGGGTCCTGCTAACCCCATTCTTTATCCAATCCAATAAAATAGAAGTAGTCTCAGCACAGCTTAATCAAAGTGAATCCTTTATTGAGGTGTAGATAATAAAACACAGCGATGTTTCGGGCCTACATAGCCCATAGCATGAGAAAGGGCTATGTAGGCCAGAAACGTTGCTGTATTTTTAGTGCTGAGACTACTTATATATATATATATATATATATATATATATACACACATACATACACACACACATATACATACACACACACACACACACATACATACATACATACAGGGCTTGAAATTCCCAATGGTCCAGGATGACTTAGAAATTTGACTTTTTCCTATCTTTAACATTGAGTGGACTACTAGCTTTTCCCATCTAGGATAGTAGCTTTTAACCCCTGACTAGTAAACCATAGAGATATTTTACCACCCCTATATATGTATATCTATATATTTACACACACAGAGTGTGTGTGTGTGTGTGTGTATATATATATATATATATATATATATATATATATACACACATACACACAGTATATATAAATCAATATACACCAACAAGTTCAGGTTTTAATAGCAAAGTGACTCTCACCCATTTAATTCTTATCCCCGTAACTCCTCATAAGGAAATATCTCCATCTAGTGGCTAATCTTGAGTATGCAATTTTGCTTTTAATCTTTCACTTGAATTTCTTGGTAAAGGGAAAATAAATCACAGTTATTAAAAACTGGTAAAAATTCCGAAATTAATACAAAAACAGTTAAGCTTAATAAAAATAGAAATAAATAGAAAATAAATAAAATGGCCATAAGGGGAAGAGTGTAAACTTCTATAGGAAAGAAAAACACTAAGGCGCCAATATGGCCTAGTAACATCTGTAGAAAGATTATACAGGATATAGCAAAATAGGTACTCACAAAGGTGAAGCACCCAATGGTGCAAGTGGAGCAGACTGGATCAATAGCAGTGGCCCAGTTCACTGTGTGCCAAAAGTCCAGGCAACCAAAGGGATGGTCAGAAGGCAAGTCTGTAGAACCTGTCAGTCATAAAGCACAGCTACCATAGCCTAGTACAGTGGGGACAGGTGATGCAATCTTACTTAATGATTGTACTTACAAGATGAAGCGCACCTCCAGGTGCAATACCAGCAAGCTGGGATCTCTCAGTCGCCCAGCAAACTGCACGCAGGCAAAGTGAAAGTCCTCTCAAAAATTCCACAATAAAAAAGTCCCAGAGAGAAGCAAGTGTATCATAAAAGCATATTTTTATTAAAAACAAAGCGACATGTTTCTCAGCCCCTCAATGGTTGCTTCCTCAGGCTATATATTGTATAATTGTATAGCCTGAGGAAACAGCCATTGAGGGGCTGAGAAACGCATCGCTTTGTTTTTAATAAAAATATGCTTTTATGATACACTTGCTTCTCTCTGGGACTTTTGTATCATGGAATTTGAGATGACCTTCACTTTGCCTGCGTGCAGTTTGCTGGGCGACTGAGAGATCCCAGCTTGCTGGTATTGCACTTGGAGGTGCGCTTCATCTTGTAAGTACAATCATTAAGTAAGATTTAATCACCTGTCCCCACTGTACTAGGCTATGGTAGCTGTGCTTTATCACTGACAGGTTCTACAGACTTGCCTTCTGACCATCCCTTTGGTTGCCTGGACATATGGCACACAGTGAACTGGGCCACTGCTATTGATTCAGTCTGCTCCACTTGCACCATTGGGTGCTTCACCTTTGTGAGTACCTATTTTGCTATATCCTGTATAATCTTTCTACAGATGTTACTAGGCCATATTGGCGCCTTTGTGTTTTTCTTTTCTTCAGATTTACTATTTCCAGGGACTGACCATCCTTTAGACAGAGAGCTGCCTACTTATTGGAACATAAGGACTTGTTTTCTGTTATTCATGTTTGTGTTTTTTTGAGCCTTGGCTTTTTTGTTATTATTGATCAATACTTATATTGTATATTTATACAGATAAACTTTGCCATATATTTTGTCTGATTAACTTCTATAGGAAGCAAGATAGAGATAAATAAGTATTACACTATGTCTAATTCAAATATCCATTTAGCTTCTCTTTGCAATAATAGTTTGTTCCTGTCCCCGCCCTCTCTTTAACACTTTTGTGCCGGGTTAATTTTGACTATATCGAAACAACATGCATGCACGATCGCGAGATTTCAATGATGGGATCAGGTCTCCATGACCTGATCCCATGCAGTAAGTGCTTTTGGCTTCAGGACAGCCAAGCGGCTAGGACGTTCCATGCCGTCCTAACGGTGCTAAAGCCCAGTGCAGGTAGGACGACATGGAACGTCCTAACGTGTTTAAAAGGTTAACAATGGAATATCCAATATAAGGCAACATTTTAAGCTAGAAACTGAATGTTTTTGCTCCAAAATATGCTTGGCCACTGGTTGGTCAGTCTTTCTACTGTCTAATAGATGATGCATGGCTATTTGCTCTTTTAGCTTGCATTCTGTTTTCCCTATATACATCTCCCCACACTGGCATTTAATCATATAAATGACACATTTTGACTCCCAATTCAGAACATGTTAAACTCCATATTTTTTTCTGGTATGGCTGTGGTATATATATATATATATATATATATATATATATATATATATATATATATATATATAAGTTCAAATAGAATAAGCACTCACTGGTCTTCAGTCAACAGTGACAATTCTTTATTTCAAACTTGTGACGTTTCGGGACTAGCAGCGTCCCTTCCTCTGACAAACAACATGTGTAAAATGGTGACTTATAAGGCCTGAGACCCCTTCCCTTCCTCTCAGGGCAACCAATGATTGGTGGCAGTGAAGTGCTCATTGAAACAATATATTTCTCATAAACGTAATGTGTCTCTTAAAAAGTGATCCTTAGTCAAACATCATTATTTCTTTGTGACTCAATATGATAGTTTAAAGTGGTGTGATCTGTACAAGTGCAGGGAAAAGAAACATAAGTGGCGCCGTGGTGGAGGTGTGTAAGTTCAGAACAAACCCGTAATGAACCGGAACCAAAATAAAGCATCACAACCATCTGATGCTCATTCAGAGCTATTGTGCAGTTGATAGGTTATCGCAGGCAACACCTCTCTATGTGATAGGCTTACACTGTAAACCAAAACAAAACATACAATGTGGTCTAACAGATCGCCATAAGATCGTAATGGGTAAACATGCCATAATTGCCTAATAATTATGGTGCTATGTGTCTCACATTAATCTCAATAAACATCACAAGCCTATCAGTCAGTAAATACCCAGGCGATCGCGATCGCAATATAGCCACGCCTCCCATGACACGCAACTGTGACCAGCATCCCATCACAGCCCCGTGTCAGTGACACAGTCAGACACCGCTGCCAAATAAAGTATAAACCACGGCACCTGCGCCTATGTCGCCACGAACAAACCTCACTGTGTATAATCAAACTATTTGCTTACCATGTTGCAGAAAGGGAGTAAAGTCTCTCATCATAAGCCTGAAATCTATCTTCGTGCATCAGTGTTATATGACGCCTATCCATAGGCATATTCTCACACCTAACGATGTGGCCAAAGCAATCATATGTTCGAAACATCACTCCGTTAATAAAAGCAGCCAAAACAATGGTACTAACTAAGATCCACAGCTAGATCCTAAAAATCTGCAAAGTGTCAGTGTCCTATGGCTACGTGTGTGAAATGTAAATAAACATCCCCTGTCAAAATTAAACCAATGAAAGCATAGGCTAGACAGAGCCTAACAAACTATCCAAAAACAAGTTCAACTTAGGATAACATATGTGTGCATCATGATAACCCACCATTATAAGGTCAAAAAGCAAGCAAACTGAAGATGTCTCTCCAAAAACAATATTAAGGGACCAACCTTCATAATAACCCAATTTTAGTGGACCACAGATATCATCCATATTTTAAGATGTGTCCCACACCATCTAAATGGATGAATATGATAACACTGTACCATACCGTCCTAACAAGGGGAACATTAACCATCTTCCCAAAAGAAATATCCACACACCAAAAATAAAAACAAAAAATTAGAATGGGGGAGACCTAATGGCAAATAGTGGAATCGAAAAAGATCTCACAATGTGTGATTAAAAAAAATAAAATAAAAGTTAAAATCAAAAGACAGCAAGCCCAGCAATACAACAACATATAGCCAAACACATTAGGGTCTCACTATTAAAGATCATTCCCTTGCCCTAATGTTACTAGTTGATAGAAATATAGGAGAGAATACCTGTGCCAATAGCTGTGTAGTCTTGTAACCGTCCTAGCCACCCGACCCTATATGGGGAAGGAGCCAGGACCACAGAGTGGTCTGTATGAATGTCTGGGGAGCAGGTGGTGCCGGGGTATTTGTGGGAGTGTTGGTTGTGCCTGGTTCACATGTGAACCTGACCCATTTTTTGGCAACAGGAAGCTTTCAGCTGTATTACAAGGTAATGTGGTTTGATCTTTTTCGATTCCACTATTTGCCATTAGGTCTCCCCCATTCTTATTTTTTGTTTTTATTTTTGGTGTGTGGATATTTCTTTTGGGAAGATGGTTAATGTTCCCCTTGTTAGGACGGTATGGTACAGTGTTATCATAATGATCCATTTAGATGGTGTGGGACACATCTTAAAATATGGATGATATCTGTGGTCCACTAAAATTGGGTTATTATGAAGGTTGGTCCCTTAATATTATTTTTGGAGAGACATCTTCAGTTTGCTTGCTTTTTGACCTTATAATGGTGGGTTATCATGATGCACACATATGTCATCCTAAGTTGAACTTGTTTTTGGATAGTTTGTTAGGCTCTGTCTAGCCTATGCTTTCATTGGTTTCATTTTGACAGGGGGCGTTTATTTACATTTCACACACGTAGCCATAGGACACTGACACTTTGCAGATTTTTAGGCTGTGGATCTTGGTTAGTACCATTGTTTTGGCTGCTTTTATTAACGGAGTGATGTTTCGAACATATGATTGCTTTGGCCACATCGTTAGGTGTGAGAATACGCCTATGGATAGGCGTCATATAACATTGATGCACGAAGATAGATTTCAGGCTTATGATGAGAGACTTTACTCCCTTTCTGCAACATGGTAAGCAAATAGTTTGATTATACACAGTGAGGTTTGTTCGTGGCGACATAGGCGCAGGTGCCGTGGTTTATACTTTATTTGGCAGCGGTGTCTGACTGTGTCACTGACACGGGGCTGTGATGGGATGCTGGTGACAGTTGCGTGTCATGGGAGGCGTGGCTATATTGCGATCGCGATCGCCTGGGTATTTACTGACTGATAGGCTTGTCAAGTTCATTGAGATTAATGTGAGACACATAGCACCATAATTACTAGGCAATTATGGCATGTTTACCCATTACGATCTTATGGCGATCTGTTAGACCACATTGTATGTTTTGTTTTGTTTTACAGTGTAAGCCTATCATATCAACTGCACAATAGCTCTGAATGAGCCACTTATGTTTCTTTTCCCTGCATTTGTACAGATCACACCACTTTAAACTATCATATTGAGTCACTAAGAAATAATGATGTTTGACTAAGGATTACTTTTTAAAAGATACACATTACTTTTATGAGAAATATATTGTTTCAATGAGCACTTCACTGCCAACAATCATTGGTTGCCCTGAGAGGAAGGGGAGGGTTCTCAGGCTTTATAAGTCACCATTTTTACACATGTTGTTTGTCAGAGGAAGGGACGCTGCTAGTCCCGAAACGTCACAAGTTTGAAATAAAGAATTGTCACTGTTGACTGAAGATCAGTGAGTGCTTATTCTATTTGAACTTTTATACACCACGCTATAGCACCCTGGCAGATGACACTGATGGTGAGAGTGCATACACACTTCTACGTTTATGTATTAATATCTCCAGTGCAGTGCACCCACAAACTACAGTTGGTCCTACTACACCATCTCCTCTACATTGTGCTCTGCAGACCCAGCAAGGGACAACATGACTGATAGCGAAACAACAGAGTTGGATATACCTAGTACCCTTTATGGGACTGGTAGCGATGAGAAGTATGAGGATATTTTTACCTTTACGGATGAAGATGCCGAAAACATTAGGTTCGGCTCCGTAGAAGAACAACAGATTGAAGAATCGCACCAGTCGCTGTACAACACTTTGGCTAAACTCAAACAACGCGAGATTGACCTAACCTTGCATGGTACCTACTTAACAGACTACCACAGAAGAAGGATGATACCGAGGGGTTTCAGGGTGAGGAATACCCCTACGATTGGTCTCTCTAGCAACAAATTTTGTATTAATTGGAGTAAGATCTTGAAAAAATGTTCCTTCGATCTGATGCTATTAGTCATCAGAGAAGCGGGACGCTTATTAAAGGAAGTGAGACAAGAAATACAACTGTTTGAACGTGAAAAATTATGTATCCTAGAGGCTGATACTGGCACCGACTGGTTAAATAAATTAGCCACACAAGTCAAACTTTACAAACAGGAGCTAATTGCCTTCAAAAATAGGAAGCTACAGACGGTGACCCAAGATTATACAGGTGGATGATGTCACCTGAGGAAAGGAGGACTCTAAGACCTAGAAGAGACAGAAGACATACCAAAAGGGCCTTAAATACAGTTGATACCAGTTCCGGTGACAGTACTGATTCCGATATCCCCACTGTATCCAATGAAACTCTAAGTCAAGGCATTACTACTAGATCTAGCGGCAATAGGGCACATTGGGAGCCCGCAGAGGGTGGCGATACGAGATTGACCACCCTTCCACCATTGGCACCATTCTCCACCACCTCTCATTTTTTAGGCCGAGGCACCGGCCACATACAAGGAGGGGGGGGGGCACTGCCCGCCGCCCTCCCCGACGAAGGAGGTAGAGATGAACGTGATAAACATCAGCTCTCGTCTTTTGACAAAAGCCGAAGAAAGCTTACTAAACAAGGGACTTTCTTTTGTTCCAACCACTAAATTTAGTGGCTTTGATACATATATTGATATTCAAAAGTATGCTAGAACATTAAGATTGAAAGAATTCTTCAAGTCAGACACTGATATTGATTCTAAGCCAGGACTTAGACACAAAGGGTCCTTTGATCCAGGATCTAATAACTCTACAATCAATATCATCACAAACTATCTGGTGCACCAGATTCCACAATCTGTGACAGGACATCATCGTGATAATTTGAACAGAGAAGAAAGAAGAGCCATTAAAACGCTACAAAGTGATACTAACATTATAATTCGCCCCGCCGACAAGGGTGGTGCCATTGTCATCATGGACCTGGCTTACTACCAAGCAGAGATTTTGCAACAATTATCTGACAGTGCTACATATCGATCTCTACCAAGTGATCCTTCCTTTCAATTGAAGAAAAGAATCAACAACTTACTACATGAGTGGGTGACGAGGGCAATGATCAGTACAGCAGATGCCAAGTTTTTACGACAGTATTCCCCTGTGATACCGATACTGTACACGCTGCCGAAGATCCATAAGAATCTAAACAAACCCCCAGAGAGGCCTATTGTCTCCACCAGGGGATCGCTGCTACAACCCCTGGCACAGTATGTCGATTACTATCTACAACCGATGGTGAAGATGATGAAATCTTATGTTCAGGACTCTACGGACTTTATCACGAGAATCATAAGGCTAGATGCGATGTGTCCAACTGATCTTCTGGAAAAACACTAGACGTATCTAGCTTATATACTGTCATCCCGCACTCCACTGGGATAGCAGCTGTCACTAAAAGTCTCAGGCATGCAGCTTACATCGGACCATCTGAGGAGGTGCTCATTACGTTACTCACCCTATGTTTAACTGAGAACTATTTTAGGTTCAACAAGACCTTTTATTTACAATTATCAGGGACGGCAATGGGGTCAAATGTGGCCCCAGCATTTGCAAATCTCTACATGGCTGATTACGAGATTGAACAGATGAAGATCTATGAAACTGCACAAATCATCTTTTACTGTCGGTACATAGATGATCTGTTTCTGATATGGCGTGGTGACGAGCACTCACTATCAAATTGGGTGAAACAACTAAATGACATTGAGAGCACTATTCGTTTCACATATACATACAGCTTGGAGACAGTTGACTATCTAGACGTACGTATATTCAAAGTTGGTGAGCGATTGGGCACTACGCTTTTTAGGAAAGTTACTGACCGTAACTCAATGTTACATGCTAACAGCTGCCATCCCCCATCCTTGATTAGAAATATACCAAAGGCACAGTACCAAAGGGTCATGAGGAACAACACCAACAAGGAGACACGTGATGTACAATTAGATGAGATGACACAGCGATTTCTCCACAGAGGTTACAGGAAGAAGAATCTTGGTGAGATGTTGACATCTGCCCTACAATCTGGGGGTGAGAGTACTCAGAAAGAATCTCGACAACTAACATTTGTCACTACTTATACACCTGACAGCCATCTGATCACTAGAGCTGTGAAAGACGAATGGAAACTCTTGGAGATAGATTCCACACTGCCATTTAAGGGTTGGGATTCACCTCGAATGCCTACAGAAGGGGTAAGAGTCTGAGAGATATGCTAATGATCACTGATGTTTTACCTGACACCCCACAACAGTCTTGGTTGAAAAGGAAGCGAGGATGCTATAGATGCCAAAGCTGCGTGACCTGTAACAGTATGTTAACTGGCACATATTTTCATCACCCTGAGCGAAGGAAGAGATATGAATTGAAGTACTTTCTTACTTGTACCACTCAATACATTGTATATCTACTTAACTGTCCATGTGGGAAGTTCTATACCGGCATGACCACAGATGATGCTAGGACACGGATGGCTAATCACCGATGTAGCATACGTACTTCCATCTCCAAGGGAAAGACTGATCAACCTGTGGCTCGCCATTTTTTAGAAGCGGGCCACACTGTATACAATCTTAGGTTCCACATCATAGATCACGTGCCCAGTCCCAGGAGGGGAGGCAACAGATCCAACATGCTATTACGCAAGGAGGCCCGTTGGATATATGAACTGGGGACTCTAGCACCCAGGGGACTTAATGTCCTCACTGGATGGCAATGCTATTTGTGAATGTATTCCATTTGATTTATGTGAACCGTGGCTGTTGCGACACAATACTGTGGGAGGCGTCTCCTTCTTTATTGAGAGTCCATGAATTCCCTTATGGAGAGTCCACTGATCTATTTAGATGTAGTTGTCGGCTCTCTTACAACATTACTCTCTTATTTTCTTATTCTGTTATATTGATTGTGATTTTTGGAAATATTTTCTGGTGTTTATTATCCTTGATGTACTATTGACGCATTAGCCCTGATTAGGTCTTATCTCTTATGGTCCTGGCTCCTTCCCCATATAGGGTCGGGTGGCTAGGACGGTTACAAGACTACACAGCTATTGGCACAGGTATTCTCTCGTATATTTCTATCAACTAGTAACATTAGGGCAAGGGAATGATCTTTAATAGTGAGACCCTAATGTGTTTGGCTATATGTTGTTGTATTGCTGGGCTTGCTGTCTTTTGATTTTAACTTTTATTTTATTTTTTTAATCACACATTGTGAGAGTGGTCTGTATGAATGGCTGGGGAGCAGGTGGTGCCGGGGTATTTGTGGGAGTGTTCGTTGTGCCTGGTTCACATGTAAACCTGACCCATTTTCTGGCAACAGGAAGCTTTCAGCTGTATTACAAGGTAATGTGGTTTGATCTTTTTCGATTCCACTATTTGCCATTAGGTCTCCCCCATTCTTATTTTTTGTTTTAATTTTTGGTGTGTGGATATTTCTTTTGGGAAGATGGTTAATGTTCCCCTTGTTAGGACGGTATGGTACAGTGTTATCATATTCATCCATTTAGATGGTGTGGGACACATCTTAAAATATGGATGATATCTGTGGTCCACTAAAATTGGGTTATTATGAAGGTTGGTCCCTTAATATTGTTTTTGGAGAGACATCTTCAGTTTGCTTGCTTTTTGACCTTATAATGGTGGGTTATCATGATGCACACATATGTCATCCTAAGTTGAACTTGTTTTTGGATAGTTTGTTAGGCTATGTCTAGCCTATGCTTTCATTGGTTTAATTTTGACAGGGGGCGTTTATTTACATTTCACACACGTAGCCATAGGACACTGCCACTTTGCAGATTTTTAGGATCTAGCTTGGTTAGTACCATTGTTTTGGCTGTTTTTATTAACGGAGTGATGTTTCGAACATATGATTGCTTTGGCCACATCGTTAGGTTTGAGAATACGCCTATAGATAGGCGTCATATAACACTAATGCACGAAGATAGATTTCAGGCTTATAATGAGAGACTTTACTCCCTTTCTGCAACATGGTAAGCAAATATTTTGATTATACATAGTGAGGTTTGTTCGTGGCGACATAGGCGCAGGTGCCGTGGTTTATACTTTATTTGGCAGCGGAGTCTGACAGTGTCACTGACACGGGGCTGTGATGGGATGCTGGTGACAGTTGCGTGTCATGGGAGGCGTGGCTATATTGCGATCGCCTGGGTATTTACTGACTGATAGGCTTGTGAAGTTCATTGAGATTAAATGTGAAACACATAGCACCATAATTATTAGGCAATTATGGCATGTTTACCCATTACGATCTTATGGCGATCTGTTAGACCACATTGTGTGTTTTGTTTTGGTTTACAGTGTAAGCCTATCACATAGAGGGGTGTTGCCTGCGATAACCTATCAACTGCACAATAGCTCTGAAAGAGCATCAGATGGTTGTGATGCTTTATTTTGGTTCCGGTTCATTACGGGTTTGTTCTGACCTTACACACCTCCACCATGGCGCCACTTATGTTTCTTTTCCCTGCATTTGTACAGATCACACCACTTTAAACTATCATATTGAGTCACTAAGAAATAATGATGTTTGACTAAGGATCACTTTTTAAGAGATACACATTACTTTTATGAGAAATATATTGTTTCAATGAGCACTTCACTGCCACCAATCATTGGTTGCCCTGAGAGGAAGGGGAGGGGTCTCAGGCTTTATAAGTCACCATTTTTACACATGTTGTTTGTCAGAGGAAGGGACGCTGCTAGTCCCGAAACGTCACAAGTTTGAAATAAAGAATTGTCACTGTTGACTGAAGACCAGTGAGTGCTTATTCTATTTGAACTTTTATACACCACGCTATAGTACCCTGGCAGATGACACTGATGGTGAGAGTGCATACACACTTCTAAGTTTATATATATATATATATATGAAAAGAAATGAACAATATCTGCGCTCAGGAATATGTGGCTGGACAATAAGTGAAATACCTGGATACCCGTACAGACTGTTGTATTGATGGATATTATTACATACACATATTAGTATACAGTGCGGGTAAAGTTATATATTTCTTCAAAGAATATATTATATATATATATATATATATATATATATATATATATATATATATATATATATATATATATATATATATGTTTGTCTCACACCACCGGTATCACCAAGATATAGGACCAGTCCAGCGTATCTCTTGTAAATATTGTAGGTAGTTAGTAGCACAGTCACTTAATGACAATCCTTCTAACAGTTCCCCAAGTGCCTGAAAATTCTCTGCTGCTTCTTCTGGTAATGAGAGGGACCTCTTGAGCAAGTGGATCCTCCCAGTGTTTTTTCTGAAATAGCAAAGGGTAGAGAAGCGCACAAGAGGGGCACTCCTAGTGAAGCCTGTTTACATCAGTAGGTAAATGAATAAAATAGCAGTAGAACCACTCACGTGATTTGACCTCACTCGATATGAGGTATAGATCAGACACGGGTTATAGTTGATCTCTCTTTCTGCTCACCACCTTCCGCTTCCCATTCGGTCTTTTTGGCTGTAGGAATCTTGTCACTGTATTTCCCAGTTGTAGCTGTGGATTATTATTCCTTTTCCACAATGGGGACCAAAGGGGTATGTAGAAGCAGAAAGGGACTGGATGCGTAAAATGTGTTTAAAAATATCACATTTATTAATACATGTATTTATACATAGACCATTAAAAGTACATAGAAGATCCAATACAGTCAAAACGTTTGACTATAAAACATTAAAATGCATATATATGCAGCACGAACGAATAGGGCAATAGTGTGCAATTGTACCTCACAATACCCTTCGTTATTTAGCTGCTGCGTGTATCACAAATAATGGAAAAAGAATACAAGCCCACTCCACAACGGTCACCAAACAGACACGATCACACAGTTAGTGTGCGATATAGCGTGCTACAAGGAGCCGGTGATCAGGAAGTATCGGGCACTACGTGTGGCGGGGGGCGGAGCCTTACGCGTTTCGCAACACGATTGGTTGCTTCGTCAGAGGTGGATTTATCATTTTATATTACTAGCTCAAAGTGTTTTAATGTCCCTTTGACAGTATGTTAGACACCAGAGACATTAGTCATTAGAAATCATGCATATATTATCAGCATTCTTTTTGTCTTAGATTCACCTGATGTGAAACAAATCATCTAACACCTATAATACTAGACACTAATTGAAATGATGGGCTTTATTGCTCACCTTCAACCAGATACTATTGTCTAGGCTCGGTCTGAGGTCCAGTTTCTAGTGATATGACATGTCACCTCCTCTATCCAGCTATCATAAGTTTAATATAGGTAGGAAATTCTATCGGTATACTTCTATAAATATACTCTTGCCGCGTCTTCAGTAGCAGCACCTTTTTCTCTTAAGAAAATAAAGTCTTCCTCACTTATCATAAGTATAATCTAATACATGTTTAACCCTTCATGTCCATATCTACATATGTCACAATAAATTTGGAATTTTTTGAAGAACTCCAGTGATAGCAGTCCTTGCCTTCACAGTATGTACTTTTCTAGACTTAGCACCCTGGTTCTTGTTGATTTTGAAGTTTGGGTGCATATACTTGTAGACTGTGTTATATTATATTATATTATATCATATTATATTATATATTATATATATATATATATATATATATATATATATATATATATATATATGAAATAGCAAAGGGTAGAGAAGCGCACAAGAGGGGCACTCCTAGTGAAGCCTGTTTACATCAGTAGGTAAATGAATAAAATAGCAGTAGAACCACTCACGTGATTTGACCTCACTCGATATGAGGTATAGATCAGACACGGGTTATAGTTGATCTCTCTTTCTGCTCACCACCTTCCGCTTCCCATTCGGTCTTTTTGGCTGTAGGAATCTTGTCACTGTATTTCCCAGTTGTAGCTGTGGATTATTATTCCTTTTCCACAATGGGGACCAAAGGGGTATGTAGAAGCAGAAAGGGACTGGATGCGTAAAATGTGTTTAAAAATATCACATTTATTAATACATGTATTTATACATAGACCATTAAAAGTACATAGAAGATCCAATACAGTCAAAACGTTTGACTATAAAACATTAAAATGCATATATATGCAGCACGAACGAATAGGGCAATAGTGTGCAATTGTACCTCACAATACCCTTCGTTATTTAGCTGCTGCGTGTATCACAAATAATGGAAAAAGAATACAAGCCCACTCCACAACGGTCACCAAACAGACACGATCACACAGTTAGTGTGCGATATAGCGTGCTACAAGGAGCCGGTGATCAGGAAGTATCGGGCACTACGTGTGGCGGGGGGCGGAGCCTTACGCGTTTCGCAACACGATTGGTTGCTTCGTCAGAGGTCCATTATAAAATTCATTATAAAATTTCGATCTTTTCATTTCATGTTAGAAGTGGAAATGCAGAACTCTGTTATATTCCACACAGCCATTGACTGCACATTATAGTGACCTATTTATAACTGTCTCTAATTGGCCACAGCAGAGAAGGTAACCTAAGTTACAACATGGCAGCTCCCATTGTTTTATAGACTCTAAAACTTTGCACTTATTTTGTCAATATTTAAACAACTAATAAAACTTTAAAATTACATCTACATATTATTCTCAAACTAATCTTTTCTTTGAATGCATCATTATATCCAGCATTTATTTAGTGTTTAATGTCCCTTTAATTGAGTATTTCAAATGATAAGACATATTTGCTAGGCCTGGTAGGTATTCTATTCTTCAACATGCAACCGCTACAGCATAAACATAACTAAATAAGCTCTCACAAGTTTCCTATTTCATCAAGGTCTATACAATAAAAGAGTTTGGCTTAAAAACCTTTGGTGGAAAATGATTACATCATAAAGACTGCTGTGTTATGATCAGTTCAGAGGAACAATTTCTAAACATGTGATGTGGTTATCAAAATACAACAATCACCTTCAGGGAAAGCATTGCCAGACAAACAAGAGGTGGAAGCAGACATTATTCAGGCTTATGAAGTACAACAGCAATCAGTGTTGTGTCTGCTGTATAAAATGCTAAACAGTTACAGCGTATCACTTAAGACCACTGGTTTTCAAACCTGTCCCCAGGCCTCCCTACCAGGTAAGATTTTCAGGATAACCTTGGATGAGAGCAGGTAAATAACCACGTTTACTAATCATCTGATTATTTCACCTGTGCTCCAGTTCAGATATCCTCACAATGTGACCTGTTAGGGAGTTCTGAGGACAGGGGTGAAAACCAGTGACAAATTCCTACGTATTTTTATGTTAAAGTGAAAGTCAAACCTAGCGTTTGTGAAACGCTAGGATTGACTATGGAAACAAATAAAGGGGACATTCATGAAGTATAAGATACTTTATGCAGAAAGCTCCTTTATTTGTTTCAAGCGTTGCCGCACTGAGCTGCTAAGGCAGCCCACGGTAGAAATGTATTTTGCTAAGAGGTAACGTTTTCACCTCTTAGCAAATAGCGTACAGGAAATCCGGCTCCCAAGGGTACCAAACTGGATTTACCATACAGCTATTGGCTAAGAGATGAAAACGTCACCTCTAAAGCAAAACAGTAATCTGCTGTGGGCTTCCTTAGCAGCTCAGATCGGCGATCGCTTGAAACAAATAAAGGAGCTTTCAGCATGAAGTATTTTATACGAAAGTCCCCTTTATTTGTTTCAATCGTCAATCCGAGCATTTTACAACCGCTAGTATTGACTGTCACTTTAAGGTGGAAACATTAGAAATACATAAACACAGCTTCCTTGAAAGACTACAAGGAAAAAGTAACCATATCAGGATTTTATAATGTAAAATAAATGTGTATGAATAAATTGTATCAATACTGCTGAAAATGAAAT
Source organism: Bombina bombina (assembly GCF_027579735.1). Lineage (NCBI taxonomy): Eukaryota > Metazoa > Chordata > Amphibia > Anura > Bombinatoridae > Bombina > Bombina bombina. Next base: position 235,138,617 of record NC_069505.1, on the reverse strand, counting down.
CAGTAATTACCCAGATGTATAAACAGCTGTTTGTGTTGGTATTTGAGATCGGGAAGGCTTAAAGGGACAATAAAGTCAAAATTAAAGTGAAGGTAAACTTTGGTGAATGAAAGTCAGTTTTTTAAAAATACTATTAAGTACAGGGGCACTTTCAATCATTAAAGTTTACAAAGCAGCCGTTTTGATTAAAAACGTACCTTTTTTTCTTTTCACAGCCAGAGCAGCTTCCCCCTCCTGGAAATCCTCTCTTCACACGTCTGCAATGACTAATCCGGCTTCCTCCAATCACGGCTTTCCCCCCAGGGTAGTCATTGTCTGAGGCCATGCTGTGATTGGAGGAAGCCGGATTAGTCATTCCTAATGTGTGAAGAGACGATTTCCAGGAGGGGGAAGCTGCTCTGGCTGTGAAAAAACAAAGGTAAGTTTTTAATCAAAACGGCTGCTTTGTAAACTTTGATGAATGAAAGTGCCCCTGTTTTTAATAGTATTTTTAAAAATCAGGCTTTCATTCACCAAAGTTTACCTTCACTTTAAACTTTTATGATTCAGACAGAGCAGTAATTGTAAACAACGTTCCAATTTACTTCTGTTATCAAATTTGCGTTGTTCTCTTGGTATCTTTAATTGTATAGTAAAACTAGGTAGGAGCACAATAGCTCAGGAGTGTGCACGTGTCTTTAGTACTCTATAGGAGCAGTGTTTGCAACATTATTTGTAGCTTAGTAATACAATATTGCAAAACACTGCTGCCATAGAGTACTAAACACACGTGCACACTCCTGAGCTCTTATGAGCCTACCTAATTTTACTCTTCAATAAAAGATACCAAGAGAACAAAACAAATTTGAAAACAGAAGTAAAATTGGAAAGTTGTTTACAATTACTGCTCTATCTGAATCATAAGTGTTTCATTTTGACTTTATTGTCAAGTGATGGTAAATTATAGTTAATCCTAATATATTATTTATAGGTATTTAGCATATTAATAAAAACGCTAACTTGTTTTTACATTTTTCTTGCATTAATATTCACAACTATCATTTTTATTTATAATTTTTTTTATTGAATCCTCCACCCTTTTCTCTTCCTTTTCTGTAGTATAGTGATGTAGAGATCGGTCCCACCCACTCTCTACATCGACTACAATGCGCTTCCGACAGTGAAACTAATAGGGGACATCCAGGTCTGAGCAGTTACAGGAGATCAGAGCACAAGCGCTGCTCTGCGAAATCTTTTTCTTTAAGAAGTGTTGTATGGCTAGAATGCCAAAAACTGTGTTTTTTCATTAGCTGACATTTTCACCTCTGAAAAAAAGGGTGCTTACTTTATTTTACCTTTCAGCATTAACTTAGCTTTTGGCATTCTGCTGTCCTTGTCTCTTCTATCTTTTCCTCTCCGAAACTTCAACCTGCTTCACCCGACACGATCTTACAATTCTGATGCACTTCTTCTACGCAAGCAGCCTACGTTCCTGCCCTCTCATCCTGTTGCAAGTGATTTCTTCTCCTAGCAGAGAAAACTAAATATTTAACACATTTTAATAAATTATTTTAATATAGTCCCTTAGTTAGGTCAGCTTTTTATTGCCTTTTTTTATTTGCCCACCGCTCCTCAAAGGGAAGCGACAAAATGGTTTCTTCTCGTTCTTTCAGTTGACTATTTAGCTGAGGATGGGTCTAGTGTTCCCAGGAATGCAAGTTCAAATCCTGTTAAAGAGAAAGTTTAACAATTTTTTTTACGTTTTAATAAAATTGCTTAGTTACTAATCACTTTTATTTACTACAGAAAAAAAAATGCAGGAAATTCTCTAAAAATGTATTTAGATCACACCTTAATGACTTCTCAGGGAACCCTAACATTAACCCAGAGATGGTGTACAATACCCAGGATAATCACAATAATGTCCTTCTAAAAAGGGTTGCAAATATCATAGATTATTATATATTTATATATACTGTGCAAACGTTATAGGCATGTTTAACAAAAAATGCTGTAAAGTAAGAATGCTTTCAAAAATAGAAATGTTAATAGTCAATTCTTCTAGTTATACTTGTGCAAAGTCAGGGATTTTGTTGTCATTTAGTCAGGTGCTTGATTAAATAATTATACCAAACAGGTGCTAATGGTTATCAATGTAATATGTAGGTTTAAACACATTCACTAAACTGAAACAGAAACTGCTGTGTAGGAGGAATAAAACTGGGTGAGGAGAAGCATAACTCTGCTAACAAGGTGAGGTTGTCGATGACAGTTTAATGTTAAAAGTCATACACCATGACAAGGCTGAGCATAGAAACAAGACAAAAAAGGTAGTTATACTACATCAGCAAGGTCTCTCCAAGACTGAAATGTCAAGAAAGACAGGGGTTTCCAGATGTGCTGTCCAAGGTTTACTAGCTTACCTGATCATAGAAAATCTTAGGGTTATACGCCTATGTGATTTAAGAAAATCTTAGGGTTACACGCTTATGTGATTTAAGAAAATTTTAGGGTTACAAGCTTAGCGCCTAGATTTAGAGTTTGGCGTTAGCCGTCAAAAGCAGCGTTAAGGGGTCCTAACGCTGCTTTTGGCCGCCCGCTGGTATTTAGAGTCAGGCAGGAAAGGGTCTACCGTTCACTTCCCTACCGCGATTCCAGGCTACCGCAGATCCCCTTACGCCAATTGCGTATCCTATCTTTTCAATGGGATCTGCCTGACGCTGGTATTTGGAGTCTTGGGAGAAGTGAGCGGTAGACCCTCTACCGACAAGACTCCTAACGCCAAAAAAAGTCAGTAGTTAAGAGCTTTATGGGCTAACGCCGGAATATAAAGCTCTTAACTACTGTGCTCTAAAGTACACTAACACCCATAAACTACCTATGTACCCCTAAACCAAGGCCCCACAACATCGCCGCCACTCTAATAAAAAGTTTTAAACCCTAATCTGCCGACCGGACACCGCCGCCACCTACATTATCCCTATGAACCCCTAATCTATTGCCCCTAACATCGCCGACCCCTATATTATATTTATTAACCCCCCCAACGTCGCCGCTACCTAACTACACTTATTAACCCCTAATCTGCCGACCGGACCTCGCCACCACTATAATAAATGTATTAACCCCTAAACCGCCACACTCCCGCCTTGAAAACCCTAGAATAAATAGTATTAACCCCTAATCTGCCCTCCCTAACATCGCCGCCACCTACCTACAATTATTAACCCCTAATCTCCCGCCCACACCATCACCGCTACTATAATAAAGTTATTAACCCCTAAACCTAACTCTAACCCTAACCCTAACACCCCCCTAACATAAATATAATTTATATTAAACGAAATAATATTCCTAAAATTAACTAAATTATTCCTATTTAAAACTAAATACTTACCTATAAAATAAACCCTAATATAGCTACAATGTAATTAATTATTACATTGTAGCTATTTTAGGATTTATATTTATTTTACAAGCAACTTTGTATTTATTTTAACTAGGTACAATAGCTATTACATAGTTAATAACTATTTAATAGCTACCTAGTTAAAATAAATAAAAAATTACCTGTAAAATAAAATCCTAACCTAAATTTCAATTAAACCTAACACTACACTATCATTAAATTAATTAAATAAATTACCTACAATTACCTAAAATAAAATACAATAAAATAAACTATTCTATAATACAAAAACAAACAAAACACTAAATTACAAAAAAATAAAAAAGATTTACAAGCAGTTTAAACTAATTACACCTAATCTAAACCCCCTAATAAAATAAAAAAGCCCCCCAAAATAAAAAATTCCCTACCCTATTCAGCCAATCGTATTGAACTCGCATTCTATTGGCTGATCGGAACAGCCAATAGAATGCAAGTTCAATACGATTGGCTGATTGGATCAGCCAATCGGATTGAACTTCAATCTGATTGGCTGATTGCATCAGCCAATCAGATTTTTTCTACCTTAATTCCAATTGGCTGATAGAATCCTATCAGCCAATCGGAATTGAAGGGACGCCATCTTGGATGACGTCCCTTAAAGGAACCTTCATTCGTCATTAGTCCGTCGGGGAAGGAGGATGTTCCGCGTCGGCGGGATGAAGATGGATCCGGAAGAAAGAAGATAGAAGATGCCGCTTGGAAGAAGACATCGCCCGGATGGAAGACCTCTTCTTTGCCGCTTGGATCAAGACTTCGCCCGGATGGAGGACCTCTTCTTTGCCGCTTGGATCAAGACTTCTACCGGATGGAGGACATCTTCTTGCTCCGCTTGGATGAAGAATTCGACTCGGCTGGGTGAAGAAGACTCAAGGTAGGGAGATCTTCAGGGGGTTAGTGATAGGTTTTTTTAAGGGGGGTTTGGGTGGGTTAGAGTAGAGTTATGTGGGTGGTGGGTTGTAATGTTGGGGGGGGTATTGTATTTTTATTTTCATGCAAAAGAGCTGATTACTTTGGGGCAAGGCCCCGCAAAAAGCCCTTTTAAGGGCTGGTAAAAGAGCTGATTACTTTTGTATTTTAGAATAGGGTAGGGAATTTTTTATTTTGCGGGGCTTTTTTATTTTATTAGGGGGTTTAGATTAGGTGTAATTAGTTTAAACTGCTTGTAAATCTTTTTAATTTTTTGTAATTTAGTGTTTGTTTGTTTTTGTATTATAGAATAGTTTATTTTATTGTATTTTATTTTAGGTAATTGTAGGTAATTTATTTAATTAATTTAATGATAGTGTAGTGTTAGGTTTAATTGTAACTTAGGTTAGGATTTATTTTACAGGTAATTTTGTATTTATTTTAACTAGGTAGCTATTAAATAGTTATTAAATATTTAATTGTTTCCTATGGGGATATCGTGCACGAGCACGTTTTGCCAGCTTACCGCTACCGTAAGCAACGCTGGTATGGAGGGTTGAAGTGGAGCTAAGTTAGGCTCAACGCTCCCTTATTTGAGCCTAACGCAGCCCCTCAGACAACTCTAAATACCAGCGTTGTTGGAAGGGTGCGTTGGCAAAAAAAGCAGCGTTAGCTACGCGGCTTTTTACCGACAAAACTCTAAATCTAGCCGTATGTGATTTAAGAAAATCTTAGGGTTACAAGCTTATTTGATCTAAGACAATCTTAGGGTAATTAGCATATCTGATCTAAGAAAATCTTACGGCTAGATTACAAGTTGTGCATTAAGGTAAAAAAGCAGCGTTAAGAGGTCCTAACGCTGCTTTTTTACGCCCGCTGCTATTACGAGTCTTGAAGATTTAGGGTCACCGCACACTTCTTTGGCCTTACCGCAAAACGACTTACGTAAACTTTGTAAAGTCTTTTTTCTATGGGACTTCCATAGCGCCGGTATTACAAGTCTTTCCTGGGAGGCCAAAAAGTTAGCGGTACACCCTAACCTGTCAAGATCCCTAACGCATTTAAAAGTCAGCAGTTAAAAGTTTTATGGTTCAACACTGTAACATAAAACTCATAGCTAAAGTGCTAAAAAGTACACTAAAACCCATAAACTACCTATTAACCCCTAAACCGAGGCCCTCCCGCATTGCAAACACTATAATAAAATTTTTAACCCCTAATCTGTCGCTCCGGACACCGCCGCCACCTACATTATATTTATGAACCCCTAATCTGCTGCCCCCAACATCTCCGCCACCTACATTATATTTATTAACCCCTAATCTGCCGCCCCCAATATCGCCGCCACCTACCTAAAATTATTAACCCCTAATCTGCCGCCCCAACGTCGCCGCCACTATAATAAACATATTAACAGTCGCACTCCCGCCTCACAAACATTAGTTAAATATTATTAACCCTTAATCTGCCGGCCCTAACATCGCCGCCACCTACCTACATTTATTAACCCCTAATCTGCCGGCTGCCGCCCCCAATGTCACCGCCACTATATTAAAGTTATTAACCCCCTAAACCTAAGTCTAACCCTAAACCTAACACCCCCTAACTTAAATATAATTTAAATAAATCTAAATAAATATTACTATCATTAACTAAATTATTACTATTTAAAACTAAATACTTACCTGTAAAATAAACCCAAACGCCTAGATTTAGAGTTTTGCGTTAGCCGTCAAAACCAGCGTTAGGGGCTACTAACGCTGGTTTTGGGCTACCGCTGGTATTTAGAGTCGTGTAGGTAAGGGTCTAACGCTCACTTTCCAGCCGCAACTTTTCAATACCGCAGATCCCCCTACGCCATTTGCGTATCCTATCTTTTCAATGGGATCTTTCTAACGCCGGTATTTAGAGTCTTGGCTGAAGTGAGCGTTAGAACTCTAACGACAAGACTCCAGCCGCAGAGAAAAGCCAGGAGTTAAGAGCTTTTTGGGCTAACGCCGGTTCATAAAGCTCTTAACTACTGTGCTCTAAAGTACACTAACACCCATAAACTACCTATGTACCCCTAAACCGAGGCCCCCCCACATCGCCGCCACTCTAATAATTTTTTTAACCCCTAATCTGCCGACCGCACACCGCCGCAACCTACTTTATCCCTATGTACCCCTAATCTGCTGCCCCTAACACCGCCGACCCCTACATAATATTTATTAACCCCTAATCTGCCCCCCCAACGTTGCCGCTACCTTACCTACAAATTAACCCCTAATCTTCCGACCGGACCTCGCCGCCACTATAATAAATGTATTAACCCCTAAACCGCCCCACTCCGGACTCAAAAACCCTATAATAAATAGTATTAACCCCTAATCTGCCCTCCCTAACATCGCCGACACCTAACTTCAATTATTAACCCCTAATCTGCCGACCGGACCTCGCCGCCACTATAATAAATGTATTAACCCCTAAACCGCCCCACTCCCGACTCAAAAACCCTATAATAAATAGTATTAACCCCTAATCTGCCCTCCCTAACATCGCCGACACCTAACTTCAATTATTAACCCCTAATCTGCCGACCGGACCTCGCTGCCACTATAATAAATGTATTAACCCCTAAACCGCCCCACTCCCGACTCAAAAACCCTATAATAAATAGTATTAACCCCTAATCTGCCCTCCCTAACATCGCCGACACCTAACTTCAAGTATTAACCCCTAATCTGCTGACCGGACCTCACCGCTACTCTAATAACTGTATTAACCCCTAAAGCTAAGTCTAAACCTAACCCTAACACCCCCTAAGCTAAATATAATTTTTATCTAACGAAATAAAATAAATATTATTAAATAAATTATTCCTATTTAAAGCTAAATACTTACCTGTAAAATAAACCCTAATATAGCTACAATATAACGAATAATTATATTGTAGCTATTTTAGGATTTATATTTATTTTACAGGCAACTTTGTATTTATTTTAACCAGGTACAATAGCTATTAAATAGTTAATAACTATTTAATAGCTACCTAGTTAAAATAATTACAAAATTACCTGTAAAATAAATCCTAACCTAAGTTACAATTAAACCTAACACTACACTATCAATAAATTAATTAAATAAAATACCTACAATTATCTACAATTAAACCTAACACTACACTATCAATAAATTAATTACATAAAATACCTACAAATAAATACAATTAAATAAACTAACTAAAGTACAAAAAATAAAAAAAGAACTAAGTTACAAAAAATAAAAAAATAATTTACAAACATTATAAAAATATTACAACAATTTTAAGCTAATTACACCTACTCTAAGCCCCCTAATAAAATAACAAAGCCCCCCAAAATAAAAAAATGCCCTACCCTATTCTAAAATACAAATGGAAAAGCTCTTTTACCTTACCAGCCCTTAAAAGGGCCTTTTGCGGGGCATGCCCCAAAGAAAACAGCTCTTTTGCCTGTAAAAAAAACATACAATACCCCCCCAACATTACAACCCACCACCCACATACCCCTAATCTAACCCAACCCCCCCTTAAATAAACCTAACACTAAGCCCCTGAAGATCTCCCTACCTTATCTTCACCACGCCGGGTATCACCGATCCATCCAGAGGCTCCGAAGTCTTCATCCAAGCCCAAGCGGGGGCTAGAGGTCCATCATCGGGCTGAAGAGGTCCATCATCGGGCTGAAGTCTTGATCCAAGCGGACGCTGAAGAGGTCCATCATCGGACTGAAGTCTTGATCCAAGCGGGCGCTGAAGAGGTCCATCATCGGGCTGAAGTCTTCTATCAAGCGGCATCTTCAATCTTCTTTCTTCCGGATCCATCTTCATCCTGCCGACGCGGAACATCCATCCTGGCCGACGACTTCCCGACAAATGACGGTTCCTTTAAGGGACGTCATCCAAGATGGCGTCCCTCGAATTCCGATTGGCTGAGAGGATTCTATCAGCCAATCGGAATTAAGGTAGGAAAATTCTGATTGGCTGATGGAATCAGCCAATCAGATTCAAGTTCAATCCGATTGGCTGATCCAAAGAGCTTTTCTATTTGTATTTTAGAATAGGGTAGGGCATTTTTTTATTTTGGGGGGCTTTGTTATTTTATTAGGGGGCTTAGAGTAGATGTAATTAGCTTAAAATTGTTGTAATATTTTTTTTTTTAACTTAGTTCTTTTTTTATTTTTTGTACTTTAATTAGTTTATTTAATTGTATTTATTTGTAGGTATTTTATGTAATTAATTTATTGATAGTGTAGTGTTAGGTTTAATTGTAGATAATTGTAGGTATTTTATTTAATTAATTTATTGATAGTGTAGTGTTAGGTTTAATTGTAGATAATTGTAGGTATTTTATTTAATTAATTTATTGATAGTGTAGTGTTAGGTTTAATTGTAACTTAGGTTAGGATTTATTTTACAGGTAATTTTGTAATTATTTTAACTAGGTAGCTATTAAATAGTTATTAACTATTTAATAGCTTTTGTACCTGGTTAAAATAAATACAAAGTTGCCTGTAAAATAAATATAAATCCTAAAATAGCTACAATATAATTATTCGTTATATTGTAGCTATATTAGGGTTTATTTTACAGGTAAGTATTTAGCTTTAAATAGGAATAATTTATTTAATTATATTTATTTTATTTCGTTAGATAAAAATTATATTTAACTTATGGGGGTGTTAGGGTTAGGTTTAGACTTAGCTTTAGGGGTTAATATAGTTATTAGAGTAGCGGTGAGGTCCGGTCGGCAGATTAGGGGTTAATACTTGAAGTTAGGTGTCGGCGATGTTAGGGAGGGCAGATTAGGGGTTAATACTATTTATTATAGGGTTACTGAGGCGGGAGTGAGGCGGATTACGGGTTAATAACTTTATTATAGTAGCGGTGAGGTCCGGTCGGCAGATTAGGGGTTAATAATTGTAGGTAGGTGGCGGCGACGTTGGTGGCGGCAGATTAGGGGTTAATAAATATAATATAGGGGTCGGCGGTGTTAGGGGCAGCAGATTAGGGGTTCATAGGGATAATGTAGGTTACAGCGGTGTACAGAGCGGCAGATTAGGGGTTAAAAGTGTAATGCAGGTGTCAGCGATAGCGGCAGATTAGGGGTTAATAAGTGTAAGGTTAGGGGTGTTTAGACTCAGGGTTCATGTTAGGGTGTTAGGTGCAGACTTAGGAAGTGTTTCCCCATAGGAAACAATGGGGCTGCGTTAGGAGCTGAACGCTGCTTTTTTGCAGGTGTTAGGTTTTTTTTCACCTCAAACTGCCCCATTGTTTCCTATGGGGGAATCGTGCACAAGCACGTTTTTTAAGCTGGCCGCGTCCGTAAGCACCGCTGGTATTGAGAGTTGCAGTGGCGGTAAATATGCCTGTACGCTCCCTTTTTGGAGCCTAACTTTGCCATTCTGTGAACTCTAAATACCAGCGGTATTTAAAAGGTGCGGGGAAAAAAAAACATGCGTAGCTAACGCACCCCTTCTAACGCAAAACTCTAAATCTAGCCGTAAGATAGCTACAATATAACTATTAGTTACATTGTAGCTAGCTTAGGGTTTATTTTTATTTTACAGGCAAGTTTGTATTTATTTTAACTAGGTAGAATAGTTACTAAATAGTTATTAACTATTTAATAACTACCTAGCTAAAATAAATACAAAAGTACCTGTAAAATAAAACCTAACCTAAGTTACACTAACACCTAACACTACACTATAATTAAATAAATTAACAACAATTAAATCAATTAAATTAGCTAAAGTACAAAACCCCCCCACTAAATTACAGAAAATAATAAACAAATTACAAGATATTTAAACTAATTACACCTAATCTAATAGCCCTATCAAAATAAAAAAAGCCCCCCAAAATACCCCCCCCAGCATAAACTAAACTACCAATAGCCCTTAAAAGGGCCTTTTGCGGGGCATTGCCCCAAAGTAATCAGCTCTTTTACCTGTAAAATAAAAATACAAACAACCCCCCAACAGTAAAAACCACCACCCACACAAACAACCCCCCAAATAAAATACTATCTAAAAAAACCTAAGCTCCCCATTGCCCTGAAAAGGGCATTTGGATGAGCATTGCCCTTAAAAGGGCAGTTAGCTCTTTTGCAAGCCCAAACCCTAACCTAAAAATAAAACCCATCCAATACACCCTTAAAAAAACCTAACACTAAGCCCCTGAAGATTGACCTACCGGGAGAAGTCGTCATCCAAGCCGGGCCGAAGTCCTCAACGAAGCTGGGAGAAGGCTTCATCCAAGCCGGGCGAAGTGGTCCTCCAGACGAGCAGAAGTCTTCATCCAGATGGCATCTTTTATCTTCATCCATCCGGAGCGGAGCGAGTCCATCTTCAAGACATCCGACGCGGAGCATCCTCTTCATCTGAAGACTAAAGACGAATGAAGGTACCTTTAAGTGACGTCATCCAAGATGGCTTCCCTTAGATTAAGATCAATCAGCCAATAGGATTGAGCTCGCATTCCAACTGAGCTCGCATTCCAATTAGCCAATAGAATGCAACCTCAATCCTATTGGCTGTTCCAATCAGCTAATAGGATTGAAGTTCAATCCTACTGGCTGATTGCATCAGCCAATAGGATTTTTTCTACCCAAGATGGCGACCCAAGATGGCGTCCCTCGAATTCCGATTGGCTGATAGGAGTCTATCAGCCAATCGGAATTAAGGTAGGAAAATTCTGATTGGCTGATGGAATCAGCCAATCAGATTCAAGTTCAATCCGATTGGCTGATCCAAAGAGCTTTTCTATTTGTATTTTAGAATAGGGTAGGGCATTTTTTTATTTTGGGGGGCTTTGTTATTTTATTAGGGGGCTTAGAGTAGATGTAATTAGCTTAAAATTGTTGTAATATTTTTATAATGTTTGTAAAAAAATTTTTTTTTTTTTTTTAACTTAGTTCTTTTTTTATTTTTTGTACTTTAGTTAGTTTATTTAATTGTATTTATTTGTAGGTATTTTATGTAATTAATTTATTGATAGTGTAGTGTTAGGTTTAATTGTAGATAATTGTAGGTATTTTATTTAATTAATTTATTGATAGTGTAGTGTTAGGTTTAATTGTAGATAATTGTAGGTATTTTATTTAATTAATTTATTGATAGTGTAGTGTTAGGTTTAATTGTAACTTAGGTTAGGATTTATTTTACAGGTAATTTTGTAATTATTTTAACTAGGTAGCTATTAAATAGTTATTAACTATTTAATAGCTTTTGTACCTGGTTAAAATAAATACAAAGTTGCCTGTAAAATAAATATAAATCCTAAAATAGCTACAATATAATTATTCGTTACATTGTAGCTATATTAGGGTTTATTTTACAGGTAAGTATTTAGCTTTAAATAGGAATAATTTATTTAATAATATTTATTTTATTTCGTTAGATAAAAATTATATTTAACTTATGGGGGTGTTAGGGTTCGGTTTAGACTTAGCTTTAGGGGTTAATATAGTTATTAGAGTAGCGGTGAGGTCCGGTCAGCAGATTAGGGGTTAATACTTGAAGTTAGGTGTCGGCGATGTTAGGGAGGGCAGATTAGGGGTTAATACTATTTATTATAGAGTTACTGAGGCGGGAGTGAGGCGGATTAGGGGTTAATAACTTTATTATAGTAGCGGTGAGGTCCGGTCGGCAGATTAGGGGTTAATAATTGTAGGTAGGTGGCGGTGACATTGGTGGCGGCAGATTAGGGGTTAATAAATATAATATAGGGGTCGGCGGTGTTAGGGGCAGCAGATTAGGGGTTCATAGGGATAATGTAGGTTGCGGCGGTGTACGGAGCGGCAGATTAGGGGTTAAAAGTGTAATGCAGGTGTCAGCGATAGCGGGGGCGGCAGATTAGGGGTTAATAAGTGTAAGGTTAGGGGTGTTTAGACTCGGGGGTTCATGTTAGGGTGTTAGGTGCAGACTTAGGAAGTGTTTCCCCATAGGAAACAATGGGGCTGCGTTAGGAGCTGAACGCTGCTTTTTTGCAGGTGTTAGGTTTTTTTTCACCTGAAACTGCCCCATTGTTTCCTATGGGGGAATCGTGCACGAGCACGTTTTTGAAGCTGGCCGCGTCCGTAAGCACCACTGGTATTGAGAGTTGCAGTGGCGGTAAATATGCCTGTACGCTCCCTTTTTGGAGCCTAATGCAGCCATTCTGTGAACTCTAAATACCAGCGGTATTTAAAAGGTGCGGGGAAAAAAAAAACATGCGTAGCTAACGCACCCCTTCTAACGCAAAACTCTAAATCTAGCCGTAAGATAGCTACAATATAACTAATAGTTACATTGTAGCTAGCTTAGGGTTTATTTTTATTTTACAGGCAAGTTTGTATTTATTTTAACTAGGTAGAATAGTTACTAAATAGTTATTAACTATTTAATAACTACCTAGCTAAAATAAATACAAAAGTACCTGTAAAATAAAACCTAACCTAAGTTACACTAACACCTAACACTACACTATAATTAAATAAATTAACAACAATTAAATCAATTAAATTAAATTAGCTAAAGTACAAAACCCCCCCACTAAATTACAGAAAATAATAAACAAATTACAAGATATTTAAACTAATTACACCTAATCTAATAGCCCTATCAAAATAAAAAAAGCCCCCCAAAATAAACCCCCCAGCATAAACTAAACTACCAATAGCCCTTAAAAGGGCCTTTTGCGGGGCATTGCCCCAAAGTAATCAGCTCTTTTACCTGTAAAATAAAAATACAAACAACCCCCCCAACAGTAAAACCCACCACCCACACAAACAACCCCCCAAATAAAATACTATCTAAAAAAAACCTAAGCTCCCCATTGCCCTGAAAAGGGCATTTGGATGGGCATTGCCCTTAAAAGGGCAGTTAGCTCTTTTGCAAGCCCAAACCCTAACCTAAAAATAAAACCCATCCAATACACCCTTAAAAAACCTAACACTAAGCCCCTGAAGATCGACTTACCGGGAGAAGTCGTCATCCAAGCCGGGCCGAAGTCCTCAACGAAGCTGGGAGAAGTCTTCATCCAAGCCGGGCGAAGTGGTCCTCCAGACGAGCAGAAGTCTTCATCCAGACGGCATCTTTTATCTTCATCCATCCGTCGCGGAGCGAGTCCATCTTCAAGACATCCGACGCGGAGCATCCTCTTCATCCGAAGACTAAAGACGAATGAAGGTACCTTTAAGTGACGTCATCCAAGATGGCGTACCTTAGATTAAGATCAATCAGCCAATAGGATTGAGCTTGCATTCCAACTGAGCTCGCATTCCAATTAGCCAATAGAATGCAACCTCAATCCTATTGGCTGTTCCAATCAGCTAATAGGATTGAAGTTCAATCCTACTGGCTGATTGCATCAGCCAATAGGATTTTTTCTACCTTAATTCCGACTGGCTGATAGAATTCTATCAGCCAATCGGAATCTAAGGGATGCCATCTTGGATGACGTCACTTAAAGGTACCTTCATTCGTCTTTAGTCGTCGGATAAAGAGGATGCTCCGCGTCGGATGTCTTGAAGATAGACCCGCTCCGTGCCGGATGGATGAAGATAGAAGATGCCGTCTGGATGAAGACTTCTGCCCGTCTGGAGGACCACTTCGCCCGGCTTAGATGAAGACTTCTCCCGGTAAGTCGATCTTCAGGGGGTTAGTGTTAGGTTTTTTTAAGGGTGTATTGGGTGGGTTTTATTTTTAGGTTAGTGTTTGGGCTTGCAAAATAGCTAACTGAACTTTTAGAGCAATGCCCATCCAAATGCCCTTTCCAGGCCAATGGGGAGCTTAGTTTTTTTTTAGATAGTATTTTAATTGGGGGGTTGTTTGTGTGGGTGGTGGGTTTTACTATTGGGGGGGTTGTTTGTATTTTTTTTACAGGTAAAAGAGCTGATTACTTTGGGGCAATGACCTGCAAAAAGCCCTTTTAAGGGCTATTGGTAGTTTAATTTAGTGTATGTTGTGGTGTTCAAAACGCCAAAGAGGCAAGGTTCCGCTATTCTGAAATCAGTTAAGATAAAGTGATGTGTTTGAAAATAAGGGACTGGTTTTACTACTGCCTTATATATAATGTAGATTTGTATTTAAATAAGGTTATAATTTTGTAATTCCCTCTAATAAGTTAAAATTCTTTAGTGTGGATTAAAATAGACAAAAACAATAAAATTGAATAATAACAATAAATAAAAGGTTGGATTACAGAAACTTATTCAGCAGCTGCTGTTACAGTAATGTTGTAGGGTGTGGTGTTACCCAAATCTGGATATAATTTAGACTAAATGGGAATATACATAAACCAAGTTGGACGTCATAAATAATGCACGTGCATAAAAACAAAGTGGTATAAATAATAATGATGATGAAAAAATGGTGAAAAAAATTGCAATAAAAATGAAAAATGGAAAAATAAAAACATGAAAAAATGAAGATGATAATAATTCGTGAAATGGTGTCTCTAAACGAGTGAGTTAGTGATCCTGTGCTCAAATATAATCAATCTCAAATTATGAAAACAAAGTCACACTTCTAATGCATAAAATCCCATTGACGTTCAACAAAGGATATTGAAAAATGTGAACAAACTTGTTTCCTGATGGTGAGAGATCCAGTGATGGTGATCCTGAGGTGTTGTAAATGAAGGTGCTTTCTTAGTGGTGAGAATCCTATATTCCTATTTTAGACCATGGTGAATCCCTTAATGTTTATTAAATTTCTGTGTAGACTCCTGTAAAAATATAAAAACAAATAGTGCAGAGCATACAAATTCAGTTAAGAACAATAAAATTATGCTTACCAGCTGCTTGTCAACGCGTTTCGGCCAATAACTTGGCCTTTATCAAGACTGGTTTCTATTAGTTGCTGACAGCTTTATATACCCCTCTAAGTGTCATTCAATTCCTGTGTCTCACAAACCGGATATTCAAAACCGGAAATGGCTTGTGAATGTTAACATTGAATTTTTATATAGAGTTTGTTATAAAGGTGATATCCATTATAACTTATCTATTTCCTAATGTCATATTGGCTAAATATATTGTACTATAACATCCTTTCTTGTCAAAAAAAATCTTGCATACAACTTGGCCGATATTCAGCCCTTCTCATTGGTTGGAGGACTAAAAATATAACTTTACTGATTGGTTGTTTGCGTTTGTAATGTGAATCCACTTATTACAACTGATCACTTGGTACTGCCGATAACACTACCCATTAGATTATATATTTCTAATATGTGACAATCAAACCGTTTAAGCCTCTGGCTGTTATTTATCCTCTATTTGTCTGCTGCCTTAATTTAAAGACCACGTTAGCGCAAATACGATCAGTGTTGGCGTGTGTATAATAAACAAACCCTAAACAGCTGATCCCTCAATGTTGTTTCTAAAACCTTGTTGCAAAAAACGTGATATGATTTAAATGTACCGGTTTTCCTATTTGGCATAATGTATTGTGTTATACTATCACATCCTTTCTTGTCAAAGTCCTGTTAAAACTCGGCTGATATTCGGCCCTTGTCATTAGTTGGAGGACTTTAATTATTCCGTACCGATTGGTTGTTTGCATTTGCAGTGTAAACACACCTTGTACAGCTGATCACTCGGTTTATTTCTATTCTAAGATCATGCTGCCGATGATATTACCTAATACCTTATCAATTTCTAATATGTGTCTAAAACGCTCTTTAAACCTCTAACCGCCATTCAGCCTCTGTCTGTCTGCCGTTTTGATTAGGAAGGCTAAATTTGCACAGATATGGATGGCGTGTAGAGAATGACAGACCCTGACCAATAGATCGTCTGATCTCTTCATAGTGTGTGTTCATATATTCTTGCTTCTTGTCTATGGTGTAATTGGCATTAGTCTATTTCAGTGTTTCAGTTTAGTTTAGGCTAGGTTTTTATTTTTATTTTGGGGGGGCTTTTTTATTTTGATAGGGCTATTAGATTAGGTGTAATTAGTTTAAATATCTTGTAATTTGTTTATTATTTTCTGTAATTTAGTGGGTTTTTTTTTAACTTTAGCTAATTTAATTGATTTAATTGTTGTTAATTTAGTTAATTACTAGTACTAAAGCCTGTGTACACGGGCCATTTTTTGCAGTACAGCCGTCCCAGCCCTTGCTCTCTCCTCCCTCTCTTTTGATTTCTCTTCCCCCTCTCTTTTTTGCTCTCTCCCCCTCTCCTTTGCGCTCTCTCTCCCCTCTTTTGCGCTTTCTCTCCCCTCTTTTGCTCTCTCTCCCCTCTTTGGCTCTCTCCCCCCTTTCTTTTGCTCTCTCTGCCCCCTCTTTGGCTCTCTCTCCCCCCTCTTTGGCTCTCTCTCCCCCCTCTTTGGCTCTCTCCCCTCTTTTGCTCTCTCTCCTCTTTGGCTCTCTCCCCCCTTTCTTTTGCTCTCTCTGCCCCCTCTTTGGCTCTCTCTCCCCCCTCTTTGGCTCTCTCCCCTCTTTTGCTCTCTCTCCTCTTTGGCTCTCTTTCCTCTTTTGCTCTCTCCTCTTTTGCTTTCTCTCTTCCACCTCTTTGGCTCTCTCCCCCCTCTATTTGGCTCTCTCCCCCCTCTTTGGCCCTTCTCCCCCCCTCTCTTGCTCCCTCTCTGTCCCTGTCTTTCACCCTTTACCTCTCTGGCCATGCCCCCTTGCCGCGCCCGGCCACGCCCCTCGTCGCACCCGGCCACGCCCCCATCGGGATGCTCCCGTCGGCCACGCCCCTGACACTCAGCTTCAGCCTTGCTCTGTGCTGAGTGCTGAGTGTCAGGATCCAAACGGCCAGGTATGTTTGTCACGTGCAGTCTCTACTGCGCATGACTGCATCTGACAAACATACTTGGCCATTTATTATATAGGATAGTGTAGTGTTAGTGTAACTTAGGTTAGGTTTTATTTTACAGTTACTTTTGTATTTATTTTAGCTAGGTAGTTATTAAATAGTTAATATTACTATTACTATACTATTTAATAACTATTCTACCTAGTTAAAATAAATACAAACTTGCCTGTAAAATAAAAATAAATCCTAAAATAGCTACAATGTAAGTTATAATGTAGATAGCTTAGGGTTTATTTTATAGGTAAGTATTTAGTTTTAAATAGGAATAATGTAGTTAATTATAGTAATTTTCTTTAGATGTATTTAAATTATATTTAAGTTAGTGGGTGTTAGTGTTAGACTTAGATTTAGGGGTTAATAACTTTAATATAGTGGCGGCGACGTTGGGGGCAGCAGATTAGGGGTTAATAAATGTAGGTAGGGTCGATGTTAGGGACGGCAGATTAGGGGTTAATAATATTGAACTAATGTTTGCGAGGCGGGAGTGCGGCGGTTTAGGGGTTAATATGTTTATTATAGTGGCGGTGGCGACATTGGGGGCGGCAGATTAGGGGTTAATAAGTGTAGGTAGGTGGCGGCGACATTGGGGAAGGCAGATTAGGGGTTAATAAATAAAATGTAGGTGTCAGCGATGTTGGGGGCAGCAGATTAGGGGTTCATAAGTATAATGTAGGTGGCGGCGGTGTCCGGATCGGCAGATTAGGGGTTAATAATATAATGCAGGTGTCGGCGATGTCGGGGGCGGCAGATTAGGGGTTAATAAGTGTAAGATTAGAGGTGTTTAGACTCGGGGTTCATGTTAGGGTGTTAGGTGTAGACATAAATTTTATTTCCCCATAGGAATCAATGGGGCTGCGTTACTGAGTTTTACACTGCTTTTTTGCAGGTGTTAGACTTTTTCTCAGCCGGCTCTCCCCGTTGATCCCTATGGGGAAATCGTGCACGAGCACGTACGGCCAGCTCACCGCTGACTTAAGCAGCGCTGGTATTGGAATGCATTAAGAACCAAAATTTGCTCAACGCTCACTTCTTGCCTTTTAACGACAGGTTTGTAAAAACTCGTAATACCAGCGCTGTAGGTAAGTGAGCGGTGAGAGAAAACTGCTTGTTAGCACCGCACAGCTCAAAACGAAAAACTCGTAATCTAGCCGTTAGTTTTTAAAGATTTTATGTGATTTAAAGGAATAATCTAGTTAAAATTAAACTTTCATGATTCAGATAGAGCAGCAATTTTAAGCAACTTTCTAATCTACTCCTATTAGCAATTTTTCTTTGTTCTCTTGCTATCTTTATTTGAATGTAAGCTTAGGAGTCAGCCCATTATTGGTTCAGCACCTGGGTAGCGCTTGCTGATTGGTGGCTACATTTAGACACAAATCAGAAAGTGCTACCTAGGCACTGAACCAAAAATAGGCCGGCTCCTATGCTTGCATTCCTGCTTTTTCAAATAAAGATTCCAAGAGACGGAAGAAAAAATAATAATAGAACTAAATTAGAAAGTTGCTGCTCTATCTGAATCATGAAAGTTTGATTTTGACTAAACTATTCCTTTAAGAAATTTTTAGGGTTACAAGCTTACTTGATCTAAGAAAAATCGTAGGGTTACTAGTTTAGTTGATCTAAGAAAATGTAAGGGTTAACATCTTATGTGATCTAAGAAAATCTTAGGGTTACTAGGTTACCTGATACAAGAAAATCGGAGGGTTACTAGGTTACCTGATACAAGAAAATCGGAGGGTTATTAGTTTACCTGATCTAAGAAATTCTTTGGGTTACTAGTTTACCTGATCTAAGACAAATCTGAGGGTTATTAGTTCACCTGATCTAAGAAATTCTTAGGGTTACTAGTTTACCTGATCTAAGACAAATCTGAGGGTTACTAGTTTACCTGAGCTAAGACAAATCTGAGGGTTACTAGTTTACCTGATCTAAGACAAATCTGAGGGTTACTAGTTTACCTGATCTAAGACAAATCTGAGGGTTACTAGCTTACCTGAACTAAGACAAATCTGAGGGTTACTAGTTTACCTGATCTAAGACAAATCTGAGGGTTATTAGTTCACCTGATCTAAGAAATTCTTAGGGTTACTAGTTTACCTGATCTAAGACAAATCTGAGGGTTACTAGTTTACCTGAGCTAAGACAAATCTGAGGGTTACTAGTTTACCTGATCTAAGACAAATCTGAGGGTTACTAGTTTACCTGATCTAAGACAAATCTGAGGGTTACTAGCTTACCTGAACTAAGACAAATCTGAGGGTTACTAGTTTACCTGATCTAAGACAAATCTGAGGATTACTAGTTTACCTGGTCTAAGACAAATCTGAGGGTTACTAGTTAACCTGATCTAAGACAAATCTGAGGGTTACTAGTTTACCTGAGCTAAGACAAATCTGAGGGTTACTAGTTTACCTGGTCTAAGACAAATCTGAGGGTTACTAGTTTACCTGAGCTAAGACAAATCTGAGGGTTACTAGTTTACCTGATCTAAGACAAATCTTAGGGTTACTAGTTTACCTGAGCTAAGACAAATCTGAGGGTTACTAGTTTACCTGGTCTAAGACAAATCTGAGGGTTACTAGTTTATCTGATCTAAGACAAATCTTAGGATTACTAGTTTACCTGGTCTAAGACAAATATGAGGGTTACTAGATTATCTGAGCTAAGACAAATTTTAGGATTACTAGTTTACCTGATCTAAGACAAATATGAGGGTTACTAGATTATCTGAGCTAAGACAAATCTGAAGGTTACTAGTTTACCTGAGCTAAGACAAATCTGAGGGTTACTAGTTTACCTGAGCTAAGACAAATCTGAGGGTTACTAGTTTACCTGATCTAAGACAAATATGAGGGTTACTAGTTTACCTGAGCTAAGACAAATCTGAGGGTTGCTAGTTTATCTGATCTAAGACAAAGCTGAGGGTTACTTTTACCTGGTCTAAGACAAATATTAGGGTTACTAGTTTACCTGATCTAAGACAAATCTGAGGGTTACTAGTTTACCTGGTCTAAGACAAATATTAGGGTTATTAGTTCACCTGATCTAAGAAATTCTTAGGGTTACTAGTTTACCTGATCTAAGACAAATCTGAGGGTTACTAGTTTACCTGAGCTAAGACAAATCTGAGGGTTACTAGTTTACCTGATCTAAGACAAATCTGAGGGTTACTAGTTTACCTGATCTAAGACAAATCTGAGGGTTACTAGCTTACCTGAACTAAGACAAATCTGAGGGTTACTAGTTTACCTGATCTAAGACAAATCTGAGGGTTATTAGTTCACCTGATCTAAGAAATTCTTAGGGTTACTAGTTTACCTGATCTAAGACAAATCTGAGGGTTACTAGTTTACCTGATCTAAGACAAATCTGAGGGTTACTAGTTTACCTGATCTAAGACAAATCTGAGGGTTACTAGCTTACCTGAACTAAGACAAATCTGAGGGTTACTAGTTTACCTGATCTAAGACAAATCTGAGGATTACTAGTTTACCTGGTCTAAGACAAATCTGAGGGTTACTAGTTAACCTGATCTAAGACAAATCTGAGGGTTACTAGTTTACCTGAGCTAAGACAAATCTGAGGGTTACTAGTTTACCTGGTCTAAGACAAATCTGAGGGTTACTAGTTTACCTGAGCTAAGACAAATCTGAGAGTTACTAGTTTACCTGATCTAAGACAAATCTTAGGGTTACTAGTTTACCTGAGCTAAGACAAATCTGAGGGTTACTAGTTTACCTGGTCTAAGACAAATCTGAGGGTTACTAGTTTATCTGATCTAAGACAAATCTTAGGATTACTAGTTTACCTGGTCTAAGACAAATATGAGGGTTACTAGATTATCTGAGCTAAGACAAATTTTAGGATTACTAGTTTACCTGATCTAAGACAAATATGAGGGTTACTAGATTATCTGAGCTAAGACAAATCTGAAGGTTACTAGTTTACCTGAGCTAAGACAAATCTGAGGGTTACTAGTTTACCTGAGCTAAGACAAATCTGAGGGTTACTAGTTTACCTGATCTAAGACAAATATGAGGGTTACTAGTTTACCTGAGCTAAGACAAATCTGAGGGTTGCTAGTTTATCTGATCTAAGACAAAGCTGAGGGTTACTTTTACCTGGTCTAAGACAAATATTAGGGTTACTAGTTTACCTGATCTAAGACAAATCTGAGGGTTACTAGTTTACCTGGTCTAAGACAAATATTAGGGTTACTAGTTTACCTGAGCTAAGACAAATCTGAGGGTTGCTAGTTTACCTGATCTAAGACAAATCTGAGGGTTGCTAGTTTACCTGATCTAAGACAAATCTGAGGGTTACTTTTACCTGGTCTAAGACAAATATTAGGGTTACTAGTTTATCTGATCTAAGACAAATCTGAGGGTTACTTTTACCTGGTCTAAGAAAATATTAGGGTTACTAGTTTACTTGATCTAAGACAAATCGGAGGGTTACTAGTTTATCTGATCTAAAGACAAATCTGAGGGTTACTAGTTTACCTGGTCTAAGACAAATATTAGGGTTACTAGCAAGGCTGGATTGGCCTTCCAGAATACCAGGCGATTTCCCGGTGGGCTGCAGCAGCTGGGGCTGGAACTATACAATTTAAAGGGGTGATTAATGGATGCAATTGGGTTGTAGGGTGCCTATATAACAACAATCTAGCATATTATTTTTTAAAATATTAGGGGAAGGAGTATCCTAGTAACCCTCTTTCCGAAAAATGGGGCATGCACATTGTAATGATGGATAATAGGCTGGTTTCCAAATTTTCCAGGGCTGCTTTTTATTCGCAGTCCGGCCTTGGTTACTAGTTTACCTGCATAGTTGCCAACATTTCAAAAAAAATTCCAGGGACACTTTGCAGCAGAGCAAGCAAGCAGGTTACTGGAGTATTGACGACCTACTGTTCAAGTGCTCCGCCCACTCAGTTCTGCAATCAAAACACACCCATTTGAAAGTAATAGTATAATTTAGATTTATCTATAGTTTATTATACAGATTACAGCACCAAGCTCTTACACCTACCCAGTCTCTGGAACACATTCTGGGCATATGGTTATTTGTACAACACAGCATCAAAATTAGAAAGACAAATAATATGTGAACCCATTCAATAATAATAACAATATTACATTAGGAATGAATTATATTTAAATATGTATGTGTATGTATGTATATATATATATATATATATATATATATATATATATATATATATACAAACAACAAATGTTGTGATTGCAAGAGATTTTCAGGGACATTCAGGGACTGTTGGCAACTATGTACCTGGTCTAAGAATAATCTGAGGGTGATCTAAAACAATCTCAGGGTTACAAACACACCTGATCTAAACACAAGTTTAATGGCAATAAGACTAATATGCAGAGATGCACTCGCTAGTTACTCCCAAGAGCGCGCGCTTGTAACACCTACAGTGGTGACGTCACACGCGGAAGCAGAAGACCCAGGGACCGTGGAACGCACCTGCGTTCCAGCATTTCCTCCCTGCGCTTTAACAATGAGCTGTGAAGCTGATCCGCCGCTGCTGCAGCTCCTCTTTACTTGGGTACGCGGTGCCTCATTACCACTTGCTGACAGCAGCGATTAAACCGCGCGCTTTTAACCCATGAAGAGCCAGAGAGCCTGCAAGTAAAGGGTTGCCCCTGGGTTTCCATGGCAACTGCAGGCCCTGCATTTATTAGATTGATTTTCATTTTATGTGCTGCACACACTGTGGCTTCCAGGGGCCATTAACCTAATATGCTGATAATATATTATATATGCACAGTATTAAGTTTATATTTTATAGGTAGGTATTAATACTATAAACCATTATTCTCTTCTTCAGTATTAATACTATAAACCATTATTCTCTTCTTCAGTATTAATACTACAAACCATTATTCTTTTCTTCAGTATAAATACTACAAACCATTATTCTCTTCTTCAGTATTAATACTACAAACCATTATTCTCTTCTTCAGTCTTAATACTACAAACCATTATTCTCTTCAGTATTAATGCTACAAACCATTATTCTCTTCACTATTAATACTACAAACCATTATTCTCTTCTTCAGTATTAATACTACAAACCATTATTCTCTTCTTCAGTATAAATACTACAAACCATTATTCTCTTCTTCAGTATAAATACTACAAACCATTATTCTCTTCTTCAGTATTAATACTACAAAACATTTATTCTCTTCTCCAGTATTAATACTACAAAACATTATTCTCTTCTTCAGTATTAATACTACAAACCATTATTCTCTTCAGTATTAATACTACAAACCATTATTCTCTTCATTATTAATGCTACAAACCATTATTCTCTTCTTCAGTATAAATACTACAAACCATTATTCTCTTCTTCAGTATTAATACTACAAACTATTATTCTCTTCTTCAGTATAAATACTACAAATCATTATTCTCTTCTTCAGTATTAATACTACAAACCATTATTCTCTTCTTCAGTATTAATACTACAAACCATTATTCTCTTCTTCAGTATAAATACTACAAATCATTATTCTCTTCTTCAGTATTAATACTACAAACCATTATTCTCTTCTTCAGTATTAATACTACAAACCATTATATTCTCTTCAGTATTAATACTGCAAACCATTATTCTCTTCAGTATTAATACTACAAACCATTATTCTCTTCTTCAGTATTAATTAATACTACAAACCATTATTCTCTTCTTCAGTATTAATGCTACAAACCATTATTCTCTTCTTCAGTTTTAATACTACAAACCACTATTCTCTTCTTCATTATTAATACTACAAACCATTATTCTCTTCTTCAGTATTAATACTACAAACCATTAGTCTCTTCTTCAGTATTAATGCTACAAACCATTATTCTCTTCTTCAGTATTAATGCTACAAACCATTATTCTCTTCTTCAGTATTAATACTACAAACCATTATTCTCTTCTTCAGTATTAATGCTACAAACCATTCTTCTCTTCTTCAGTATTAATACTACAAACCATTATTCTCTTCTTCAGTATTAATACTACAAACCATTATTCTCTTCAGTATTAATACTAAAAACCATTATTCTCTTTAGTATTAATACTACAAACCATTATTCTCTTCTTCATCTTTTGTAATTATGTTCAGCCACACACAACTATTTATTTCCATCTTCATTAATTATCAGTGGCTGTTGCAGTTCAGATTTAAAATACACAATAGAAATGATGTGGTTCCTACTTGGTAATCAGTACACGCTCTTGTAGTTGAATTATTGTCCCCAGATCTGAAATGTTACAGTGTTGTTTATTACAAAGCAACCTGAGAGATATAATTATTCACATTTTTTTATAGCTTTATGGATATGCAAATCTTTCACCTAGTAATGAATGAATATATATAAGGACATCCCTATTTTAAGATTATTCTTGTTGATATGTCTAATGTGCTATATTTTCTTTAGTACTCGCTAAATGAATAAGAAAGAAAAACACTCTAGAATCCATGAATGAATTGTGTAGATTCACACATAATTATCTTCTCTTAAGTAATTTAGCCTAGAACATAAAATGTATTGTTGAAAAATAGCATTCTAGATCATTTTGTTACTATATTGGATATTTTCATCTCCATAATTAAACAGACTGCAAATTATAGAAGGCCAGTAGGTATACTGGCTTGTTAATATCATTCTTAGAAATACAGTCTTTGTTTCAAAATTGAGTTCTCACTTTTTTTTTTGCAGCACCAGTGCTGCAGCATCCTATGCTTGGAACGGGTCCCAGTGATGTAACTGCAGGAGAACTTGCAGTGATCCTTTACTCGGTTTCCTGCAATGTGTGGGAGCCGTTCCAAGCAAAGGGTCTCTTGTTTCCTGCTGTCCCACTATTGCCATTAAAAGTATAACACATGAACGAGATGTGGTGAAAAACCCAGGTAGGTTTTTATAACACTAATTTTGCCCTCATTCATTATCATCATGTTTTGTCACCCAAAACATTTGTAAATTCTCATTTTTTTTACACCACAAAGTTTCATCCTGCATTAATGCACTAAAGCATGACAATGCCCTGCTCATTTCTGCAGGTACATTTCATTGCAGTATGCTTTTATTTTAAGTCATTTATTTTTAAATGCATTTTCAGCTGATTGATTGACTTAACATTTTTAATAGGTTCAAAATACATTAGAAAAGAGTCTTATATTATGTACTATTTTTGTTTCGGAATATTATTTTTTCATACTGTTTTAAAATATGTGCCTGATTTTTGTGCCAAATGTTGGAAAGATTGCAGACCCTTATATTAAAATGAGAGCACTGGTTGATAATATAAAATCATTTTATTTTACGTAATTCAATCATGTATTCTATAGAAACGGCAGTTTCAAGCACCTTACTCATGTGCTTGTGTGTTTTCAGGGAGCTAACAGTTATGGACAACTTGGACATAGTAACCGGGATGATTTACTGTTACCACGGCAACTTATGGGATTCCCAGACAACCAGCAAATCATAAAGATTATTAGTGGAGGGGGAGGTTTTTCCGCTGCTATTACTGGTATGGTGACATATGTGACATGTGAATAACAGTATATATGCCCAACAATTACTGTGTGTGTATAATTATTTGCTTAAGAAATCAATATATAAATATAGGTCCATTGATGTCTTTGTTTCTTAAAGGGCCATTATACCCACATTTTTTCTTTCATGATTTAGAAAGAGAATGCATTTTTAAACATCTTTCTAATTTACTTCTATTATCTAATTTGTTTAATTTTCTTGATATTCATTGCTGAAAAGCATATCTAGATATGCTCAGTAGCTGCTGATTGGTTGCTGCACATAGAAGCCTCATGTGATTGGCTCACCCATGTGCATTGCTTTTTCTTCAAATAAGGATATCTAAAAAATGAAGCAAAATAAATAATAGACGTAAATTGTAATGGTGTCTAAATTTGTATGTTCTATCTGAATTATGAAAGAAAGATTTTGGGTTTAGTGGCCCTTTAAGCAAATAAGGAGGTAGGACTATATTCACTAAGTTAATAGCCTTGTTTGAGTGAGTGTAGGAGCAGGTTTCACATCTTCTGCATAATTAATGTTTTATTATACCAATTATTATTATTATTATCGGTTATTTGTATAGCGCCAACAGATTCTGCAGCGTTTATAATCCTAAATAATGTAAAGAAAATAATTATCTAACGACCTGAGAGGTGCTTCCCTTTTTGTCAAACACAGTCCATAGACCAGAATGGTTATGAATACACTGTTCTCTGTGAAAATATACAAAAGAGAGGCACCCACCGTGTAGAGTATCACAAGTAATACTCTACACGGTGGGTGCCTCTCTTTTTTGCAAACAATCCCAGCCTGCCTCAGTAGCACCATCTGGTGAGTGCATCTCTTCTCCCCTGTGCTGGTGATTTTGTACAATCTGGGAGTTTTGCTGTTTGTCATTTATGTTTTGCAGAGGACAATTTGAGTTTCTTGGAAGTCCTACTTTTTCAATAACTGACAGGGACAACTTCCACAGAAAAATGTTTTAGTTTATTCAGAATAGAAACGTTTGTTTAAAAAAAAGCAAAGCTCTTTAATTCATTTTGGAACATTCTCTTTTCGAACAGAGATTTTTTTTTTTTTAAATAAGTTTTTATTGAGGTTTTCAAAACACATAGTATACAGTGAAGGTTCACTTTTCATTATTCTTAAGAGAAAAGTTACAGCAAAATTAAGGACCATAATAAACATAAAGAGAGTATATTGCACAGTAGTCCTCATATTAACTGTGAGAAAGTTTAACCTAATAATAAATATCATAGTCACACAAAATTAACGTCTCCAACTTGTAAGCAAATCATTGAGAATAAAAAAAAAAGGAATAATAAACTTGTATCGGTAGCATTGTTTGGACTAATAATCTGCGTCATAAATTGAATTATAAGAGAAAAACCTCATTTGTATTAATTTTCTCTACTATCCATTCCCCTTAGATCAAATAGGATCCCCTAAGGGCCTAGTTACTCAGATGCATCAAAATAGAGGAAGTAGTAGATAAAATAGGGAAAGGATTATTAATGGACGCAATATTGATATAAGTATATAATAAGAATAGGGATAACATTATATGGAATCTATTGTCCTTTGTTTAACCAGTAAACAAATCTGGGGGGGGGGGGGGGTGGAGCCACTATTATGTAAATTATGGCCACAGGACGGGATTTATATATATACTCTGATAGCAAAAATTTCCCAGATTATTATCTATCAGCCATTATTCAAGTGTATGAGGGAAGAGATTCTAAGTTGATATTTTTTAAATTCACTTGTCCTTCAAGCAGCTTTCCACATATGCTACCCAAAACAAGCCCAAATTAACATGTAATATAAGATTAAGCTATAGAATCTTCAGAGTTCCACTTTTGTAATATTTATACATATAGATACTTTTAGCCCCATAGAACTGTATTGAACTTCTACTCCTCATATCTTACTAAACACCTACAGTACATAGCAGGGAGTCATATACATTATAGCTTTACCATAACTATTGCCAGTGAAGGCCCCTATATATAGTAACTGGAAAAGGGAAGGGCTATAAGTGTGACATAAAGGCAGAGATAGACATTCCACCTCCAATCTCACAATCAACAGCATATTGGATATAGTGCTGATACCAACCAGTACATAATAGAGAATAAGAACTCTATACTGTGATTGTTATAAGCATCATGGTTATATAAGTCTATAGTATACACAGGATGAAAACATACATAATACGTAGCAAGTGAAGACATAGGTTACTACTCAACATTTAGAAACCTGCATAATGTAATACTCGAGAATAGTCAGTCTCTTCCTTGGTGTTTACCTACATATATAAACGTATATTCATATATATCAAATAAACATATTAGGGTCTTAGATGGATACTCGCCAACCTGCGGGGTAGTATATAAGTCTCCCGCATGGGCATGGGCCCTATTCCCCGCTGCAATGGGGTTAGCGTTCCTGTACAGGTTCAGTCTAGTAGCTTTATTCTAACCCTTCAAGTGTCAAACTGAGGGGGGCTCTAAATATACTATGCCAGGCCTTCAGGTCTCTTTTAATAGAGATATAGAAAAAAAGAGGGCGACCCCTAGTGCAAATCAATTTTGGAGATATAGTGGATGTTAAGTTGCGGTCACAAAGGAATACTCACAAGATTGTGTTGCACACTGTAGTGCAAATGAGGCGTACTAGGTATATTGCGGTGACCTAGTGCACATGTGTACCAAGGCTATGCTGCTGCAGTGAGATGAATACCCCAGGACAACTGCTGATAAACGTCAGATGAATATAGAGAAGGACTCCAGTATAAGATTAAAAGAATTTTAATAAAATATTTAAAAACAAACGCAGGTCAAACAGTGGATCTGTGTAAATAATGCTACGCGTTTCTAAGCGCTAACCGCGCTTTTTCCTCAGGCTGATAATACCTCTCTGCTTTGCCTAGGTCTCTTTTAATGTCTACTGTGAGGGACAATGGTCTCTTCTTAACATGCTACATATTAAAATATGTGCAAGTGCTATTAAGATGTGTGGTGATATATGTGCAGGACTCAACTGTGCAGCCCCTAATTCTGATATGCTCCCAGTATCAGAAAGTTAAAATCTAAAACAAGTGGGGGGAGGGGTGCGCTCAACTACAGAGCTGTGAGTGGGACTTTATCTAGTGTGTATGACTAATATATATTTTGGCAACCTAGTTTAGGAACATATATTATCGTGATAGCATAAGATTGTGATATTTCTATTTATTTACATATATATTCTACCCGTGGTAGCATATGATTATATGGTGGGAGGATATTAGATGTGAATCCTTATATAAGGTATAGGTGTGTGTGCAATTATTGTTATAAATAGTGATACAATATGTTGCAATATGTTGCAAGGAACAATGCTTGAAGTGCAATATGTGCAATGCATACGGTGAAAATAACCAACAATATGTGCTTCTTAATTAAAAAAAAACAAATGTACAATTGAATTATTAATCAGTTTATAGATATAAGCAAATAAAAACAAATAATAACAAATAAAATGGTCATATCATTGCATTGGAATATAACAACTAGTTCACTGAGTTTGTGAAAAGTGGTGTCGGTAAAACTAACTTATCAGCATAGACAAAAGTACTGGCATTGGTCAATAGACACTTTTAGACAAAGTTTGTCCTTAAAAGGATACGATGATTATAGTTCAGCGTAAAATATAAAAGTTAAAAGTTGTGGCCACAACTGTTTGTAAGAGATCCAAAAAGCTCCAAAGAGCTGTTTCCTGTTAGGATAGCTTGTGTAGCTTGTAATGTCCCGTTGTTAAAAAGCAGTAATACGGAGTTCTTATGATGCTCACCCCTACCGGACTACCGATATCCCTTACCTCCTCTTGTACTAGCGTGGGTTATGGGAAGGATTGCAATTAACCCGGGATGTGTCTCAGTTCGGCGTATTGCCGTATAGCTGTGGTAGTGTGTGAGCGTCTCACCTTCAAATTTCCCGGTCAGTCCTTCCTACCCTGACGTCTACGTTGAGTAGTCACGTGGTCCTCGGAGGTCCAATCGGATAGCCGGGTCGTTGGGGGGAGTGGTGCGATAGCGATTCTATCTGATTTGCTTGCTGGAGCCAAATTCGGTCACACTGGATTGTCAAAATCTACGCGTTTCAGCGCTGGATATGCGCCTTTATCAAGACTTCCTATTCTTGTGTGTTATCTGTGGCTCTATTTCTAGTATTCTGGGCGTTAGAAAACTCCTCCCATGGTGTCATATATCAGGCGATATTATCGCTTACTTGTCTATGCCTTTATAATATAAACTAATAATAACAGAATAGCACATTATTGTGCACTTAAAACAACAGTGACAATGTTACACTCGAAAATTATTGGAACTATGTGATTAATATTAATCCAAAATGTGGATTGTGTCACACAAATTGGAACATATATAAGACGTATAAGACAATTTGAAATATATGATACAAAGTTAAGCAAAATTAAAGGAATAAGACGTATGGTGTTTTAAAGTTGTAAGAAAATGATTATGGTAATGATTAGAATTTGTATCTTTATTCGATGAGGATATACCAAATAATTATGAAAAGACCCAATATATTCTAATGTGTAAAGATAGCAGTGATTGGGGATCTTAAATATTGCGACATGGAGATATATCTATAGTTATTCGTGTCGATGTGGATTGATAGATTAATAAAAACAAAAATGAAATTAGTAGATAATTCTATTGGGATATGTTAGGAGATGAGTTTTTACTATTCCGTATCAATTGGATATCTGTTTTGATTTTATATTTTATATAAAGGGGTTTAAATTAAGTTCTGCATTGAGACCATTAGGTGTCAATGTATTAAATTTGAATATTAGTTCTGCTTCTTTTAATAATAAAGTGTTTTCTATATCTCCTCCTCTATTATTGAAGACTTTTTTGATACCCCAATATTTGAAACCTGTTGGTTTTTTGTGATGTATTTCTGTAAAGTGTTTTGATAGTAAGTGCTTACAGTTACCACGTCTAATATTTGAGAGATGTTCTCTTATTCTATCATGTAGAGGTCTACTGGTTTGTCCTAAATATTGTAATTTGCATTGGCACTGTATTAGATAGATTACATTAATATCTGAGCATCTGATTGTCTCTTTTTTTTTTTTTTTTTTTATAAACTGTTTTATTGATTCAGAAAAAGATTGTACAATGCATTTCCAATGATATTCTTATCTATGGTAAACATATATTATATACATGGCATTGACATTATTGGTTTTGAGCTAACTATAACCCGGGTTCTTGTAAATGTCTCAAAGTCCAAAGTTTCACACCGGGGATTGATAACTGGTCTATGTTAACTTACTCTTATACTTTGAATCACAAAAAAGAGAATTGAATCTTAATGATAATAACAGTTTGCAAACAACTTGAGCTTGCACATAAAACAAACAGGAGAAGAAAGAAAGTAAAAGGAAAAAGAAGAAAAGAAAAGGGGAAAAGAAAATATCTGTCTTCCGCTGTATTGCTTGTCTTGAAGAAGTACGTCTTCAAAAGAGATTTTAAAAGTGTGGTTGTAAATCTGTCCTTTCATTCATTAGTCCCTCTAAAGAAAGTCTTGTTGAAGTGCCCCCCTTGTGGGCCTAGGAGCTAAATTTCCGTGGATGCAGTTGGGGCGCTATCTCGTCCACCACCCTCCCATAGGAATTTTATGTCTGCTAGCATGTGTGCTTTCCCCCTCTTAGTGTAGCCATATTCCTCCACGTTTAGGAGGTCAGTTACTTTGTCCGTCCAGTTTGTCAATGTCGGTGAGTAGGGGGTCTTCCAGTGTAAGGCTATGAGCGATTTGGCTCCTGTCATGCTCATTTGGAGTATAGTCAGTCTTAATTTGCACGGTAATTTCGGCAGGTCATTCAGTAGCGCAATTCTAGGCGACAAAGAGATGTCGTTCCCCAAAAGTGGTTTAAGATAACTCTCCACTGCGCTCCACAGGGGTTGTACCCTGGGGCAACTCCACCACATATGTAGGTAGGTGCCTCTCCCCTCACATCCTCGCCAGCATTTCCCTGAGGTTTCAGGGTAGATAGATTGTAACCTCTCCGGGGTGAGGTACCAACGTGATAAGACCTTGTAGTTGAGTTCTAGGGCTTGGGGGGAGGTTGAGGCTTTCCCTGTTCGCATGAAAATGTATTGCCAGTCTTCTATCTGTAACTCAGTGCGAATGTCTGTATGCCAGTGATGTGTGTATGAAGGGAGTTGTTGTGCATGTTTTCCTTGGATCATTTTCTTTGCTAAAGACAGTGAATGTCTTGCTGTTCCTTTAGTGATGCAGTGGCTCTCAAATGGGGTTAGCTCCCTCAGGTAGTCCTGTCTATGGGGTGACGTATGTACAAAGTGAGCTAACTGGGAATATTTTAACCATCCTGAATAACTGCCTCCTAGTATGTCAATCAAATCTTCTCTCTTTTTGAGCTTCCCCTGTGCAACGAATTCATTTAATGGAATAGTATACCCCCAGCCCGTCAATCTCCTTTGACCTTTATCCAATCCCCCTATCAATTCTGCATTTCTCGGGATTGGGAATAGTGGAGAACGAACTCCTGAGATATGTTTTCTCCTTGTGGTGATTAAATCCCAAGATTCAAATGTTCTACGGTGTATGGCAAGCTCTGTACACTGGGGTGGTCTGAGTTCTTTAGGGACCCAACAAAGGGCTCCTACCACAGGGGTTTTGAGGATGTGTGAATCTATTGCTACCCAAGCTTTAGTATCAGCCGACCTGTGCCAATCTATTACTCTCTGCAACGTTACTGCATCTAGATAATCTAGTATACAAGGCAAGCCCAATCCTCCCCTGTCCTGTGCTCTATATAAGTTTTCCCTATTCACCCTCGGCTTAATTTTCCCCCAAATAAATAGATTGATAAGTTTTTGTATATGCACTACATACCACTTGGGGACTGGGATTGGGAGGGTTTGGAATACGTACAAGACCCTGGGCAAGACTGTAATTTAGCACATTGAGTTCTCCCCCACCATGTAATTGGTTTAGATGACCATGTATTGAGGTCTACTTGTAGTTTGCGAGATAGTGTCAGGTAGTTCTCGTCGAACAGTTGTGCCATGTTTGGGGAGATATTTACCCCCAGATATTTTAAAGATTTTTCTTGTAGTTTTAATGGGCATATCTCACTGATGGAGCGAAAGTTGGAAGTAGGGAGTGATATGTTTAAAATTTCTGATTTATGTTTGTTAACTAGGAAGTTGGAGAATTTACCAAAGGTGTCTATTTGTCGCAGCACTTCAGGTATACTGGTGAGGGGATCTGCTAGTGAAAATAGGATGTCGTCTGCGTACATCGCAACTTTAAAGCTATGAGGTCCTATTGGGATTCCTTTAATCTCTTCATTCTGCCTGATGTTAGCTGCAAGGACTTCCATAGTCAGGATAAACAGTATGGGGGATAAGGGGCAGCCCTGTCTCGTCCCATTTTTTATGTCAAAGGGATCTGAAAGCATTCCATTGGCTTTGACTCTAGCTGTAGGTTGGGAATATAAACTAAGTATACGTTGTATCATTTTGGGGCCGAATCCTTGGGAATGTAAAGTTTCTTTTAGAAAGGTCCAATTAATGCGATCGAATGCCTTTTCGGCATCCGTCCCTATAAGGACTGAAGGGATGTTATAACGTTTGGCATAAGAGGACAAGGTAACCGCCCTAATTGTGTTGTCCCTGGCTTCCCTCCCAGGGACAAAACCCACCTGATCCATATGTATGAGGGAGCTAAGTATTCCATTAATTCGTGTGGCCAATATCTTGCCCAGAATCTTGACGTCCGAATTTAAGAGGGATATAGGCCTGTAACTACCCGGGTCGGTGGGGTCTTTGTTGGGTTTTGGTATGACCGAAATATGTGCCATCAGCATATCCCTAGAGAGTGTAGGGTTTTCGTCTAAGGTGTTGAATAAGTGCAATAGGTGTGGAGCTAGAATACCTTTAAAGGATTTATAGTATGCGTTGGTAAAGCCGTCGGGACCTGGGCTCTTTCCTGTGGGTAAATTGGTAATGGCTTTAACAACTTCTGTTAATGATATGGGAGCTTCCAAGGCTTCCTTTTGTGTTTGATCTAAGGCCGGAAGGTCTGCGGCTTTTATATATTCCTGCATGTCTTTTAAGTGTTCCAACGTGTCTATGCTGTCTAAATTGTATAGCTTAGAATAAAATTTACTAAAATAGTCTGCTATTTGTTTGCTATCATGTAAGTGTTGTTTGTCTGTGGTCACTAGCTTTTCTACTTGGGATCTAGCGTGTTGGGCTTGTAAGAGTTTAGCGAGGAGAGGGCCTGATCGGTTTCCTTCGTAAGCATATAGCTTCCTAATATTTAGAGCTTTTCTTTGTGCTTCCTTCCTTAAAATATGATTTAGATCCTGTCTGGTTTTGGTTAGCATGGTGTAAATCTTAGTATCTGATGGTGCATTTTTGTGTTGGAGTTCTAAATTCCCAAGTTGCCCTGTCAAAGTGTGTACTTTCTCATTATATGTCTTCCTCCTATATGACAATTGTTTGATGCATTCTCCCCTCATAACAGCCTTATGGGCTTCCCATACCAGTCTAGGTTCCATATTAGGTGTAGCATTTATTTGGAAATATTCTCGTAATGTCTTAGTCAGGGTCTCTTTGGTTGCTGGATCGTTGAGGAGTGAGCTGTCTAATCTCCATATGAAGGGGGTGATAGGGTGATTGGGCCATTTCAGATTGATGCTTATCTGGGAGTGATCTGACCAAGCGGTTGGCTGAATATCGGATTCTGTGGCTAGAGCTAGGTGGTGTCTCTCAATTAAGAGGTAATCTATTCTCGTGTAGACTGCCCAGGGGTGAGAATAAAACGTGTAGTTTCTTTGTGAACTATGCTGTATTCGCCAGACATCTATCAGGCCTAGCTGTGACAGGCAATTATAAATCGCGTTTGGGGGTCGGGCTAGGGAGGGTGTCTTCCCAGAGGAGGAATCTAACGTGGGGTCTAATGTGACATTCAAATCTCCACCTAAAATTAATGTCCCTTTCTTATTATCGTTTATTAGTTTGCTAAGTTGGTTGAAGAATTTCGCCTTATGATTATTGGGAGCATATACATTTGCTAAGGTCACCGGGTTGTTAAATAGTGTCCCTATTAGTATCAGAATTCTACCCTCATCATCTGTTACTTTTTTCGTTAGTTTAAAATGAATATTCTTGTGTAGTAGAATCCCCACACCATTTGCTTTTTTACCTGGTAGGGAGTTAAAATAAACCTCTGGATGTGACTTGGAGAGGAATCTAGGTTCCGCCTGCTCTTTGAAATGGGTTTCCTGAATAAAGATAATCGAGTCTTTGTGTTTAGCAAAGCATCGCAGTGCTATTGAGCGTTTTGTGGGTGAGTTTAGTCCCTTCACATTTTGTGAAATGAGCGTCAATGTGTTGTCAGTCATTTGTGAGTGTGTCGGGTATATGTAAAAGCTCTTACCCCATATAGGCATTCAGCAGTGGTAGTTGTCAAAGCGGCTGCATCAGGATGACCTGGCTTGTAGTAAAGGACAGAAAGGAAGAAGGTCGGATAAGGTGACTTTACCCTTTTAAGTGGAGCAGAAGTGACAGACATGAGAAGAAAAACAAAAGAAAAATTAACATAACTGAAATAACACAAATCTTTTAACAAAATCTTGATACATCTCAATAGTGCACATAAGGGGTATAAACCCATATCTACTGGAAGTCGAGGGATTATGGGAAGCAAGAGAAGGAAGTGGAGGGAAAGGGGGAGAAGCTGAAGGTGGGTGAAGGGAAGGGTCGAGGAGAAAAGGGAGGGAGGGGGAAGGGGCGAGGAGGGAATAGAAGGGAGGGTGAAGAGCAGCTGGCCAAAGTAACAGTAGTAGTAGTAAAGGGGGAAAAAGAACCAAGTTTGGCCGGCTCTGTTTCCGGGGCGGGACCCCGAACCGGGATGGGGAA
Source organism: Bombina bombina (assembly GCF_027579735.1). Classification (NCBI taxonomy): domain Eukaryota; kingdom Metazoa; phylum Chordata; class Amphibia; order Anura; family Bombinatoridae; genus Bombina; species Bombina bombina. Next base: position 235,102,920 of record NC_069505.1, on the reverse strand, counting down.
ATTGGAGGCATTTCAACTAATGGAACATTTCAACTCTCTCAAATAAACCCCTCAAATCATTCAATTACAGTGAAGGCAGTTTATAATAACTATTTCAACATATTAACTGTTGATCAAACCTAACATATCTGGTGAAGCCTATGAGGCTAGCAGTCAGCACATGGCCTCGGGTCACCTAAGAAGAAAGACTCTGTATATGTCATGCAGCAATTCAGGTTATATCTTCTTCCTCTCCGTCTCCAGTCAAGGAGCCAGAGGGGGTGTTTCTCCTTTTTTTCGGGACTGTTGTCCATTCTGGGCGTTGTGGCCTCTGTGGGAGGTTAGTCTGAGTTTTATTACCCCGGTCTGGGGCTTTTAAAGATGGAAGGGATGGTTGCGATATTTCCAATTGCTTGCAAAAGCTCTCTATGTCCTCAGGGCTCCTATATGTATAGATCTTGTCGTTCTTTGTGACTTTGATGGAAAAAGGGAAGCCCCATCTGTATGGGATGCCAAGGTCGGTTAAATGCAGAGTCAGGTACCGTGCTTCTTTTCGTTTCGCCAATGTGAGGCTGCTAAGGTCTGCATATATCTGTATACTGTCTTCCCCAAAAATGATCGGTGATTTCTTTCTCGCTGCCTGCAAAATTCTCTCTTTGTCTGTAAATTTATGACAGCACAAAACAATGTCCCTTGGAGGTGCTGTTGCGGAAGGCCGTGCTCTCAAGGCCCTATGTGCTCTGTCCAGAACGATAGTTTCGCCTGTGTTCAGATCCAGCAAGTATTTAAATAAGTTTTGAAGGTATGAGGCTATCTGTGCTTGAAGTATCTGCTCCGGGACACCTCTGATTCTGAGGTTCTGTCGTCTACCTCGATTGTCGAGGTCCTCCATTTGTGCCTGCAGCTGTACTATCGCTGTATTCTGTTGTTGAACAGCTTCTTCTAGGTTATCTGAGGTTTTAGTCGTTTCTTCTACTTGTTCTTCTAGCAACATCACTCTATTTCCTAAAGCAGTAATTTCTTTCTTTACCCCTGCCAAACCTTCCTTAATCGCTTGGTTAACCTGTGACATGAAAAAGGTAAGATCCTTCTTGGTGGGAAGGTTGTCTAAGTCAGCTTTTGTGAGTGGGGTGTTTTGAGTGTCGCCCCATTGTGAGTTTTCTTCCAAGCCATCTGCGCTGTCTTCAGTAATCATGTTTGTGTTTGAGGATGTTAGCCCTTCTTGGGGTTTGAAAAAAGCATTTAGCTTGGTATTTGCAGACATAGCAGGTTTATTTGACTTTTCAGCTTTTTGCTTGTTGCGTGATGCCATGTTGGTCTTTTATTTAGAGGTATCTCGGCTGCGGATTCCGCGCCCTCGTGATTATGAGAAGAGAAAAGTTTGTGTAACCTCAGAATGTTCTATGTATTTGCTGCTGTTAAATGTTCCACTGTCACCCAATGGTGAGTGTGAGCTGCATCTAATTTGTATAGGTGTCGTCCGGAGGAATTCTTTGGCCGTTTTAAATAAAGTCAGGCTGACTGTTTATAAATATAGTTACTTTCCCTGCGGCCTTTCTGGCATGGAGGCCGGTTTTAGCGTTATCCCCCCTTGGAGGTTTCCATGTTAGGCTGAAAATAATATTGAGGGCCTGCCAGGAGTGTGGTTTGCAGAGGCTTATGTAGATTGATATCTCGTGTTTCAGGGGGGGCCTAAGTGCTAGGTCAATCTCTGCTTGTAATGTCCCTTGTGAGCCCCTGTCGTGTGCATTAAATGTATACTTGCGGTCAGCTGTAGGTGTAGGTAATCAGCGGCATCGATGTCCAGCACCTTTTTGGTCCCAGTTACATTCAGAGAGGGTTGCTTTGGTCCGCTTGTTGCTAATTGTTCTCACCGCTGCTGCCTAGTATGTGTTGTAGCTGTGTCACCATGCTCCTGCGTAATGACTAGGCCTCGGGGTCAGCGTTCACACTAAATTGTGTTGATGTGGGGATTTTTCACCCATGTTAGGCTCCCAAGGTGGTCGGATAGATGATGCCTCCTAATAGCAGTAAATTAGTGCTTGATACTGTCCGGGGGACCCGCCACCCGATTTCAGAGCTCCGGAGCTATCTTATTCTGCGGCCATGTTCTTCGTCGGCCGACTCCGCCCCCCCTGATTGTCTCTTTTATCAGATGCTTATAATTGTTATTGGATGATGTTACTTCTTTGTCTTTTTTACCAAATTTACAAGCTTTACAGCTATTGCAAGGATAGAAACCATGAAGATTTTTTCCTAGTAAATCTTGTTGTTTTGATGTAGTATTTTTATTGAACTGGCTAGGTGCTAGTATGCTTTTTAAATTTTTAGTTTTTCTATATATTATAGTAGGGTGTTGGTCTATAATATCTGACAGAATTGGATCTTTTTTAATTATGTGCCAGTGTTTGTCTAAGATCTTTTTTATAATTTTATGGTCTTCATTGTATTCTGTTATAAATGATATTTTATTATTTGTATCTTTATTAGCATCCTTCTTCTTATATGTTAATAGTTCAGTTCTATCTTTTCTTATTGCTTGTGCTTTTGCCTCTTTGATTATATTATCTCCATATCCTTTGTCCTGAAATTTCTTTTCTAATGTGTTAGCTTGTGTGATGAAAGTTTCATTTTCTGAGCAATTTTTCTTTATTCTGTAAAATTGACCTTTAGGTATGTTATTGATCCATTTGTTAAAGTGGCAACTATCTGGATGTAAGTAACTGTTGGTATCAGTAGGTTTGAAATATGTTTCAGTAGTGATGGTATTATTATTAATCTTTATTTGGACATCAAGAAAATGTATGTGTTCTTTGCTGTATTCGTGAGTGAATTTTATTCCCCAATTGTTGGAGTTAATGTCCTCCAGGAACAGGTGCAGTAATTCGACATCACCTTTCCAAATAAAAAATATATTGTCGATAAATCGCTTGTAGAGCACGAGGTTTGCACCCCATGGGGAGTGTAAAATGTGTTCTTCTTCAAACCTCCCCATGAATAAATTGGCGTAGCTGGGTGCAAACCTCGTGCCCATAGCGGTGCCTTTAAGTTGTAAATAAAATGTGTTGTTAAAATTGAAATAGTTATTTTCTAAAATGAATGTTATGCAATCTGTGATAAATTTTATTTGTGGTGTTTTCATTTCATAATCTGAGTTAAGGTAATGTTCTGATGCTGCAATACCCAATGTGTGTCGGATATTAGTATAAAGCGAATTCACGTCGCAAGTAACCAATGTGTAGTCTGTTTGCCAATTTATGTTTGTTATTGTATTTAGAAAATCAGTTGTGTCCTTGAGGTATGATGGTAAATTGTGTACATATTTTTGTAAGAATGTATCTACGTATTGTGACATGTTAGAAGTTAGACTGCCTATCCCTGAAATTATGGGTCGTCCTGGCGGATGGTCTAAAGTCTTATGTATTTTTGGAAGATAGTAGAAAACAGGAGTTTTGGGGTGTGTGATAGTTAGAAATTGGTATTCTTGATTGTTTATTATTTCTGTTTGTTTGGCTTCATTCAAGATACTTGCAAACTTTTTTATTTGTTTTTGAATGGGATTAAATGGTAGTTTTTTGTAAGTGTCTGTGTCTCCTAATATTCTTTCAGCTTCTTTTATATAATCTTTGGTGTTTAATACTACTACTCCTCCTCCTTTATCAGCTTGTTTTATTGTGATTAATGGATCA